>NC_041383.1:601236040-601249035 GCF_002162155.2 Triticum dicoccoides
GAGAGTGTGCACGGTAGGCACAGAGGCACAACTAGCGAGTGTGTGTGTATGTGTGTGTGTTTAAAAGAGGAGTAGATAGATAACTATCAAGATCGAGGTGCCATGCTACTCCTTCGGTGTCGGGTAGTGTGTGTGTGTGTGTGTGTGTCTGTGTGTATATGTGTTTGAGAGAGAAGTCAGTCGATAGATTATTATCAAGATCGAGGTGTCACTCTACTCCTTTAGTGTAGGGAAGTGTGTGTGGGGGGGGGGGCGTGTGGGTGTGTTGAAAGCCCAAGTGCTCCCTGGGTGATTTTGGCAATTGATGTCAACATATCTCTTGTTGGACTAATACTTTTATCTAGTGTATTCAAGATATGTCCAACAGTGGAGTGGCATGGACAAGAGGATGTGGAACCCCATCAAGATGCTAAAGACAAAGGATTGGCTCGAGCTCAAAGCTCAGGACTCTACATTTTCTATTTCAGTGATCCAAGATCACATTGAGTCTATAGGAAAGCCAATACTATTAAAAGGGGATGAGGTGTTGCTTAATGGCTTGCTTGCTCAAAGTGCTTAGTGATATGCTCCAAAGCCCTGAGCAACTTTCTCATATCCACATATGTCCCAAACCAAAAGTCAAACTCGGCCCCACCGATTTGATCCATCCGGCACCAAGGAGTTCATTTGACATAGCCACTGCCGGAAACCCTAGTCACTTCGATCTCACCGATGGGATCTCGGTCTCACCGAGATGGGCTTGCCAACTCCCTGTTGTCTATTGCAATATTTTCGGTCTCACCGAAAATATGTAATCAGTCACACCGAGTTTGTCTGACCAACTCTCTGTTTTGCTTATTACCAAATCGGTCCACCGAGTTGTGTAATCGGTCAAATCGAGATGAGGTTTTACCCAAACCCTTGGACATTGGTCCCACCGAGTTGATCATATCGGTACCACAAAAATGCCTAACGGTCACATTATGAACTAAATCGGTTCGACCGAGTTTTCTGATTCGGTCCCAACGAGTTTGGTGAATTGTGTGTAACGGTTAGATTTTGTGTGGAGGCTATATATACCCCTCCACCCACTCCTCATTCGTGAGGAAAGCTATCAGAACGTGCCTACACTTCCAGCATTCATTTTCTTAGAGAGAACCGCCTACTCATGTGTTGAGGCCAAGATATTCCAATCCAACCATTTGAATCTTGATCTCTAGCCTTCCCCAAGTTGCTTTCCACTCAAATCATATTTCCACCAAATCCAATCCTATGAGAGAGAGAGTTGAGTGTTGGGGGACTATCATTCGAAGCACAAGAGCAAGGAGTTCATCATCAATACACCATCTATTACCTTTTGGAGAGTGATGTCTCCTAGATTGGTTAGGTGTCACTTGGGAGCCTCCGACAAGATTGTGGAGTTGAACCAAGGAGTTTGTAAGGGAAAGGAGATCGCCTACTTTGTGAAGATCTACCCTAGTGAGGCAAGTCCATCGTGGGCGATGGCCATGGTAGGATAGACAGGGTTGCCTCTTCGTGGGCCCTTCATGGGTGGAGCCCTCCGTGGACTCGCGCTACCGTTACCCTTCGTGGGTTGAAGTCTCCATCAGCGTGGATGTACGATAGCACCACCTATAAGAACCACGCCAAAAACATCCGTGTCTCCAATTGCGCTTGCACACTCCAATACCGCCCCTTTACTTTCTTGCAAGTTGCATGCTTTACTTTCCGCTGCCCATATACTCTTTGCATGCTTGCTTGATATGTATTGTGAATGGTTAAACTTGTGCTTAAACTCCACCTAAACTTGAAAAACTTAAAAACTGCCAACTTTGTGTGTTAAGGGTCTATTCACCCCCCTCTAGACACCTCTTCTTAATCCTTTCAATTGGTATCAGAGCTATGGACTCCATTTCTTTGGTTTAAACACCATTGGAGGAAGATGGATGAGTCTACTTTGGGGAGTCTTAGACATAGAGTGCCTATACTTGATGGAGAGTATTTTCATGAGTGGAAAAATGAGATGCTTGTGATTTTCAATGAATATCATTTGAGCAAGTACATTACTAGCCCTTGTGCCCCTCATGTTCATCCTATACATCCTACCCTTGATGACTCCATTGACATGATTCATAATCTTAGAACTGTTGATCTCATCACAAGAGGTTTGCATAGTGAAGGGATCGATATGGTTGACTAGAGGGGGGGGGGGGTTGAATTGGCAACTTACAATTTTTAGCTTTTCTTTAACAATTTAAACCTTGCGACAAAATAGGTTGTCTAGATATGCAACTAAGTGGACAACCTATATGATGCAATGACAACTAGCACACAAGCAAGTAATAGATACAACACAAGTAAGCTTGCAAAAGTAAAGGCATGAAATAACCAAGAGTGGAGCCGGTGAAGACGAGGATGTGTTACCGAAGTTCCTTCCTTTCAAGGGGAAGTACGTCTCCGTTAGAGCCGTGTGGAGGCACAATGCTCCCCAAGAAGCCACTAGGGCCACCGTAATCTCCTCACACCCTCATACAATGCGAGATGCCGTGATTCCACTATTGGTGCCGTTGAAGGCGGCGACCGAACCTTTACAAACAAGGTTGGGGCAATCTCCACAACACTTGGAGGCTCCCAACAACACCAAGATGCTTCACCACAATGGAGTATGGCTTCGAGGTGACCTCAACCATCTAGGGTCCTCAAACACCCAAGAGTAACAAGATCCGCTAGGGATTAGTGGGGGGAATCGAATATCTCTTGGGGGAAGTGTAGATTGGGCCCTTGTCACCCAATCCCGAGCAAATCAACAAGTTTGATTGGCTAGGGAGAGAGATCGGGCCAAAATGGAGCTTAGAGCAACAATGGAGCTTAGAGGTGGAAGAGGTAGTCAACTAGAGGTAGGAGACGCCCCTTTTATAGTCATGGAAAAGATCCAACCGTTATCCACATGTTCAGCCTGTGACATGCGGTACTACCGCTCCAGGAGCGCGGTACTACCGCAAGGCCACGCGGTACTACCATGGAGGACCACGGTACTTCCGCGGCAGCCGCAGAGGCCGGAACTTGCCTGACTGAGTGCAGTACTACCACTTGTGCGGTACTACCGCTCCCCCTTGCGGTACTATTGCAAGGCAGGAAAGTCAAAGCCTACGAAGAGCGCAGATGAAATAAAATACATCCGTGCCTACTTCCGCTGAAAATGAAACAGTGCAATAAATCCGACGCGGTACTACCGCGCACGAGGAGCGGTACTACCGTTGAGGCGCGGATGTAAAAAATTACATCCGCTCCTACTACCGTGACGCAGCGGTACTAGGTATGAGGGCCACAGTACTACGACTCCAGGGGAGCGGTACTACCGTGGCCTCCCACGGTACTACCGCGCTGGACGTCCGATACTACAGTGTGGGCGCGGATGCAAAAAATTACATCCGCCCCTACTACCGTACCGGAGCAGCACTAGGCCTGGGAGCCATGGTACTAAGGCTCCAGATGAGCGATACTACCATGACCCCCAGCAGTACTACTGCAGGTGCTTGCGGTACTACCGCTCCATAGAGGATTACTACTGCAAATACAATAGTAGCCGTCAGATTAAGCACTACTAGGATAACGGAAAGATGCTCCAAAGTGCAAAGGAATGGAAGGACATGTGTACGTGTTGATTCCACCCGAACCTTTCCGACGCGGACCCCCTCTTAATAGTACGGCTCTCCTACGACTCAAATCCACCAAAGAGAAACGTGGAACAACACCGTCTTCAAAAGTCTTCGAGGGGCACCAAATCGTCTCGTGCCTAGTGATGAAGCGTCTGAGAAACTCAAGGCACACGATTAGTCCGGAAAAGCATTGTCATCAATCACCAAAACACCTACGGGATAAATATGCCCTTACAATCTCCCCCTTTTTGGTGGATTGATGACAATACGGGATTTGCAAATAGATGAGATAATATAGGGCAAAGGCAAACCCCACCTCTCTAGAATATAGACGGGTTCCCCCTAGATGTGTGCAATCTACATAGATGCTTTGGACTTCATAGCACACAATCTAGGATCAACACTCCCCCTATATTTTAGAGACAAAGGCATGATGACTAACATCTAAGCAGAGCATAGCATAAAGGTAGCACAATATATCACGAGCTTGCTAAGATAGGTAGAGTGCATATGTCTTACACCATATGAAGTAAAGCAACCCAAAGCAACTGAAACAAGGTTCAAATGAGAAAGCAGCAGACACACCGAACACGAACGACGACACACAACTCGCAAATCCCTACACTCTCTCCCGTTTGGCATCGAGACGCCTAAAAGGCAGAGAGGACACCTACACACAAGGGGTGGCTCAAGCAGGGAACTCATCCCAACCCTCTCCGTCGGACTCCTCGGCAGCAGGGATGGTCTCCTCGACGTCCTCCTCAGAATCAGTCCACCTGTAGCCTTGCTTCTCCATCCACTCGGCCTCTGGAGTGATGCGATCCTCAGAACCGCCAGACACATCCTCACCATAGAGCTGCAAGATCTTCTTGTCCCGGCGACGACTCTCCTTGGATGCCACATGAGTCCTGTACTGGCCCTTAGCTTGCATGCACAAAAGAGTCTTCATCTTGTCCTTCAGCTTCTTGTCCCACGAGGGCATACAGGAACTCTGGGAAGGCCTGGCAGCATGGTGCTCAGCAACATCCTCTGCGCCAAGATCCTCCTCATCAATAGCAGCCCTAGCAGCAGACGCCTCAGCACGAGTAGTTGTGTTGGCCCAGTTGGACTTGACACGGAGACAAATGGGATCATGACAAATCCAGTCTGGAGCAAGGAACTCCTCACCAGGGAACATCTTCTCCCAAGTCTTCGAGATCAGCAGAAACAGATAGGGCCCATAGATAGGCACCTTGCGGTTGAACACTGCAAACCGAAGCTCACACCACATGATGTGTGAGACATCAAGTGGTTGAGTCTGAGACGCACGAGCCTCCTCGCATAGGAGCATCATATCCACCATATAGGCATGAACCTTGTCCTTGTCACCAATGCGAGGGAACAAAGAGTTGCGGAAGATGCGATACATGATATCCAGAAAGTAGTTGAGCACCCACCCTGTCTTGCCATTGGGAAGCGCCTTCTCAACATAGAATGGCTGAAGCTTGTCCTTGTTAGCAGACTCGGGATTAGCATGGGGGCGAACACCCACGGGAGTGTCGAGCCCGTCATCAGGAACATGTAGCAAATCCATGAACTCCTTCCAGGTAGCAGTCAACTTATGTCCATTGGTCATCCAGGTCATCCTCCGCTCCTCATCAGGGTGAAAGTAAACTGAGGCAAAGAACTGACAAACAAGCTCAGGGTCATAGTCAAGGTGAAAGGAGATCACATGTTCAATACCAAACTGCTCCACCAAATCCAGAGCTTCTCCAAAGTACTGACGGAACTTGTCCTTCCTCAGGTGATGCATTTCTATCCATTTGACATCCACGTAGGTATTCTGCTTGTTCTTGATGACATCCAGATAAGTGAGAGTCTGTTGCTTGTTCCAAAATAGTTTACAACCTCTGACATTAGCACGAGGATGCACATACGGGTTGAGCTTCCTGAGACGGATGAACTCAGATTGGGGAATCTCGTCAATGCCCTTGCTGGGTTCCTTGTGCTTACTAGCGGATGTCTTGACATGGCGCTTGGAGGCAGAGGTGTCCTCTAGTGCTTCACCTGGATTGCGCAGACGCTTGGAACCAGTGTCACGACTGGGATTGGAACGGCGAGAGCCACCACCTGAGACACAAACGCAAAAACACCGACAACAAGCAAAAAGGATCAATGCAAAGATCACGGCAAAGCACACGAAACACATAAAAAGTATACTTGAAAGTTGCCATGAGATAGAGGTGAACCACGGTAGTACTGCCAGAGCCTGCGGTACTAAAATTTTAGTACCGCTCCTAGTCGCGGTAGTACCGTGCGAGGTCACGATAGTACCATGGTGGGAGCGGTAGTAAAACTTTAGTGCCGCAGCGAGTGCGGTAGTACCGCGCCAAACGGGCGGTAGTACAGCACCGCGTCAGATCCAAATGATGGTTTGAATCTGAAAAGAACCGCGAAACCACGGCGGTGCTACGGTGATCAAATCTAGCTCAGGACAAAAGACAAGTATAATTCCTACGCAATACTACGCTCCTTCATCCTACTCTTGCATAGATTTAGCCTAAGAATCTCTAGAACACACAAGTCTCCCCCATACACCTAGAGACAACGAACACAACAAAAATGAGAAGGAGTTGGGGAAATACCTTGTTCCATAGCAAGAGCACGTGGTGGGGAACGATCCCACCGGACGGAATCACGGGAGGGCAGCCGGAGGCGGAGATCCAGCGACGGACGCCGGCCCTGTTCTTGGGCGAGGGAGAGAGAGAGACGAGATGGGAAACTGGCGAATGGGTATGGGGGAGTTAGAACTCCCCATGCGTCTCAGACGTCGCGGTAGTACCGCATGTCATCGCGGTAGTACCGCTTGGGCGGAAGTACCGCACCGAAGCGGTAGTACCGCTCTCCCAGGCGGCAATAAAAAATTACTGCCGCGTGGGGGCGGTAGTACCATGCTCCCCTCACGCGGTAGTACCGTAGCTGGCTGCGGTAGTACCATGAGCTCGAGAAAAAGCAGGTTTCAAACAAAATAAGAAGCTCTTTGCAAGGAAACTTTTATCACAAAGGACACCACAAGAACACGCACAACCCACAGGCAGAAAGACAACAAGAAGAAACCACGCAACACAACCTCTCAAAAAGGAGAGGGCGGTGGCCGGAGCCACCTATGTTTGAGTTAGTTGGTATGGCACCATGAAGAATTATCCTTGGGCCCATGACCAAAACTCGTCTTTGAAGCACAAGTACGATCAAAAATGGCTAATGTGAAAGAGTTGATCGATTTATGCATAATGGGGGGAGGGAGAGTTCATTGAGAGAACAACACTCCCCCTATGTCCATGCCTACACCTAAACGAGAAAACAAGTTGAGTGTGGTGGGGGGTGCAAGGGATCAAGTCACATTGCTCGAATCAATGATATTTAGCTCATGCCTTAACTCGCGAAATCTTGCTTCATCCAAGGGCTTCGTGAAAATATCTGCAAGGTCATCATGAGTGTTGACATAATTGAGATCGATCTCCCCACGTCTAATGTGATCCCGGATGAAGTGATACCGAATCTCAATATGCTTCATCTTGAAGTGTTGCACCGGGTTGAAAGAAATCTTGATGGCACTTTCATTATCAAACCAAAGAGGCACTTTGTCACAAATGACACCGTACTCCTTTAAAGTTTGCCTCATCCATAAGAGTTGTGCACAACAACTACCGGCCGCCACATATTCCGCTTCGGTGGACGAGAGAGACACACAACTTTGCTTCTTGGAAGACCAACTCACCAAAGAGCAACCAAGAAATTGGCACCCTCCAGAAGTGGACTTCCTATCCACCTTGTCTCCCGCCCAATCAGAATTCGTAAATCCTTCAAGCTTGAAGTTAGCTCCTCTTGGGTACCATAGGCCAAAGTTTGGGGTATGAGCCAAATATTGAAAGATTCACTTGACCGCCACAAAGTGGCTTTCCTTTGGTGCGGCTTGGAACTGTGCACATGTTCCCACACTCAACATGATATCCGGTCTAGATGCACAAAGGTAAAGCAAGGAACCAATCATAGAGCGATATACCTTTTGATCCACCGCTTTACCATTGGGATCAATGTCAAGTTGGCACTTGGTGGGCATCAGAGTAGAGGCCGGCTTGATATCACTTAGCTTGAATCTCTTAAGCATGTCTTGAGTGTATTTGGCTTGGTTGATGAAGGTACCTTCTCTTCTTTGTTTGATATCAAAACCAAGGAAGAACTTCAACTCTCCCGTCGAAGACATCTTGAACTTAGAGGTCATGAGAGCGGCAAATTCTTCATTGAAAGCATTGTTAGGGGAACCAAAGATAATGTCATCAACATATAGTTGGCACACAAACAACTCCCCGTTGACCTTCTTAGTAAAAAGAGTGGGATCGATTTGCCCAACTTCAAATCCACGATCTTGTAACAACTCGCTAAGGTGGTCATACCATGCACGTGGGGCTTGTTTAAGGCCATAGAGTGCCTTATCGAGTTGATACACATGATCCGGGAAGTAAGGATCCTCGAACCCGGGGGGTTGCTTGACATAAACCAACTCATTAATAGGACCATTAAGAAAAGCACTTTTCACATCCATTTGTTGTAACTTAAAGTTGTGATGGGAAGCATAAGCAATCAACAAACAAATGGATTCAACGCGAGCGACGGGAGCAAAGGTTTCACCGTAGTCGATACCCTCGACTTGGGAGTAGCCTTGTGCTACCAATCTTGCCTTGTTGCGAATGATATTCCCATGAGTATCTTGCTTCTTCTTGAAAATCCACTTGGTTCCAATGACGTAATGGTTCCCCGAAGGCCTTGGCACCAACCTCCACACCTTGTTGTACTCGAAGTTGTTGAGTTCTTCATGCATGGCATTGAGCCAATCCGAGTCTTCGAGCGCCTCATAGACCTTTTGGGATTCAACACAAGAGACAAACGCGTGATGTTCACAATAGTTTGCTCATTGTCTATGAGTGCTTACCCCCTTTCTTAGGCGTCCAACCACATTCTCCATGAGATGACCTTTGGTGGTGAGTTTGGAAGAAATCTTCACAGAACGATGCTCTAATTCCTCCTCGGATGTGGAAGGAGGAGGGTTAACTTGATCATCTTGAGCGCCGTCTTGAGCTTGTTCTTGACCTTGAGCTTGCTCATGATCTTGAACTTGCTCGTGGGGGAGAACTTGATCTTGGGCATCATTTGGAGGTTCACCACCATCTTGAGATTGATCTTGTCCTTGGTCTTGTTCACGAGGTTGAGGGCCTACACTTTGTTCTTCGGAAGCGTGTGGGTCTTGAGTAGGTGAAGGCTCCACTTGAGTGGAGCTTTGTACTTCTCCTTCGGCCACAAGGGGTTCCTCAATGGGTAGAGTATGACCAATACCCATTCTTCTTATGGCTTGGGGAGGAATTTCATCACCTACATCACAAGTACCACTTTGCTCCACTTGGGAGCCGTTATTTTCGTCAAACTCCACGTTACACGTCTCCTCAATGAGTCCGGTGGACTTGTTGACAACACGGTAAGCATGAGAGTTTGTAGCATAACCAACAAATATGCCCTCATAAGCTCTAGCCTCAAATTTAGACAAACGAACACCTTTCTTGAGAATGAAACACTTACACCCAAACACCTGGAAGTACTTGAGATTGGGCTTGTTTCCGGTGAGTATCTGATAAGGGGTCTTGTTCAAGCCTTTGCGAAGATAGAGCCGATTGGATGCATGACATGCAGTGTTGATGGCTTCGGCCCAAAAGTTGTATGGAGACTTGAACTCCGCCATCATGGTCCTTGCCGCATCCATCAACGTCCGGTTCTTCCTCTCTGCAACACCATTTTGTTGAGGGGTATATGGTGTAGAATATTGATGCTTGATCCCCTCATCACTGAGAAACTCATCCAAGGTGTAGTTCTTGAACTCGGTGCCGTTGTCACTTATTGTCAAGATCTTTGCATTATGTTGATGTTGAGCTTCATTTGCAAAGTCGATGACGTTTGTTGAGTCTCACTCTTCCTCTTGAAGAAGTATACCCAAGTGTATCTTGAATAATCATCCACAATCACCAAGCAATACTTTCTACCCCCAAGACTATCAAAGGATGGAGGCCCAAAGAGGTCCATGTGCAGGAGCTCCAAGGGTCTCTTCGAGTAGATGATAGTCGTGGGAGGGTGAGCCGTCTCATGAAGCTTTCCTTCATACAAGCACTGCAAGCACGATCTTTGGCAAAACTAACATTTGTTAGTCCACGGACATGGTCCCCCTTGAGAAGACTTTGCAAAGATCTCATATTGACGTCGGCTAAACGGCGATGCCAAAGCCATCCCACATCAACTTTAGCCATTAGGCATGTCGTGGTCTTAGTGGGTTGCTCCGAGAAGTTAATCACATAGAGACCGTTCTCGACATGCCCAACAAAGGCTACTTTTAGAGTCTTGCTCCACAAGAGGGCCACAATATCAATATCAAAGAAGGTGGCAAAGCCCATGAGTGCAAGTTGACGAACGGAAAGTAATTTGAACACAAGGGACTCAACAAGCATGACTTTCTCGATCGTTAGATCATGAGAAATGACAACCTTGCCAAGACCCAATACCTTGGAATGTGAGGCATCACCCCACTCGACATTGGTGGGCATAGATGGGATCTTTTGCACGTCCACCACCAAGTCCTTGCTCCCAGTCATATGATTTGTTGCTCCACTATCGAGCAACCATGATCCCCCACCGGAAGCAAACACCTACAAGAGATCAATGCTTGGTTTTAGGTACCCATTTAGTAATGGGTCCTTTGATGTTAGTAACAAGGGTCTTATGAACCCAAATAGACCATTCAATGTACTCATAAGAAGAACCAACAAATTTAGCATAAACATGCCCATCACTAGCACGACACAACACATAAGAGGGGTTAAAGTCGTCGGCTTTGTTGGGAGATATGGCTTTGCCCTTTTTGGCATCACCACTCTTCGCATTGTTCTTCTTCTCCTTAGGAGCACCCTCTCCCTCCTTCACAAAAGTTTGCTTAAGCGGGGGAGGTCATTTGGTCTTGTTATTCTTCTTCTCGTTCTTCTTCTTGTTCTTGGACTTGGGTGAGAACCCAACTCCCTCCTTGCCCACAACTTCCTTTTGATTGCTCAAAAAGGTCGTTTAGGTTCTTCTCACCTTGTATGCATGACACAAGACCTGGCATTCTCCTCCACAAGAGGCACATGCTCACAACACGGGTTAGTAGCATTAGCATTATCAATTAAGACCAGGTGAGGAAATGTGGCCTTTTCCTTGGTTAGCTTAACTTGGAGTTGAGCATGAGACTCCTTGAGGTTTGCATGAGCACCTTTCAAGACCTTATGGGCCTTGTCAAGTACATCAAACTCCTCCTTGAGTCTAGCATGATCAACCCCAAGTCTAGCCTTCTCGGAAGTTAGTACACGAGACACAACAAGAGCATGATCAAGATCTTTCTTTAATTTGGCATGGTCATCATTGTGTGACTCCTCAAGAGCCAAACGATGCTCACGCTCTTCCTCAAGAGCATTAGAGAGATCCGATATCTCATGAGCCTCACAACTATGACCTTCCATCTTAGAGATGGTTTCTTCATGAGCCTCAATCATGTCATTGGCTTCACCAAGTTGTTCCAAGAGAGCAACAAAGTGCTTCTTGGATTTGCCCTTGAGCTTACTCATGAAGGACTCAAATTCATTTACCTCATCATTAGACCCCTTACCATCATCAAAGCCAACCGTCGAAGAAGGATTAGGAATAATGGTGGTTTTTATGTTGGGGGTTACCTTGTTGGTGGCTTTAGCCATGAGGCACTAGGCGGTGATGTTCTCGTTGGGTGAATCGAAGAGAGACACCCGGGGAGTTGTGGCAATGGCAACGGATGCCATAGCCATTGCTTCACTATCTTCATCATCATCGTCATCCTCACGGTATTCTTCTTGAACTACCAACCCGCGAGTAGGAGTCTTCTTGGTGAATTTCTTCTTGTTGGGGAAGGACTTGGCTTTGTATTTTCGGATGAACTTGCCACCATTGTCTTCCCGCTTCTCGTAAGGACAATCCGCAACGAAATGGATCACATTGCCAGAGTTGAAACAAGTTCTAACTCGTTGCTTGCCCTTGAGGCCACTTGAGTTGTTCTTGTTGAAGTTGGGTCTTGTATTCTTCTTGCTCCAAAATTGTCTTGAGGCAAGAGCCATGTGCTCATGATAATCATATTTCATGTCTTCGGGGTTGCTCTCCTCATCTTCTTCTTCTTCCTCTTCTTCCACACTAACCTTGGCCTTCAAGGCAAGGTTGGGCTTCTTTGTCCTTTGAGAACGGAGCACCTCATTGTCAGCGGTCTTGTCCAAGATGCTCATTGCAACGAACTCATCCAACACTTCACTTGAGGTCATGGAGTGGAAGTCCGGTCTTTGACGAATGACGGAGGACATGGCCTTGCTATAGGGCATCATGGCCTTGAGGAACTTGCGCTTGATACAATTGTCATCCGTGTACTTGATCCCATGATCTTGGAGTGCGACCACGAGTTTGGTCCCTCTTTGAAAGAGCTCACGAGGTTCTTCATCTTCTTTCATTGCAAACTCATCAGCTTCATCTTGCACCACTTCATAGTTGGAGCGTTGAATGCTAGCACTTCCTCGGTAGAGAGACACAACACATTGCCATGCGTCTTTAGCCATGGTATGAGGTCGAAGGTGAGGGAGATCTTCAGGAAGGATTGCATCTTGGATGATGAAGAGAGCACTCTCATTGAATTAATTATCCATGGCTTCTCGAGGGGTGAAGTTGCTTGGGTCATGTGGATGGAAACCTTCTTCTATAATTCTCCAAAGATTAGTATTCACATGTTTTAAATGACGCTTGAAACCATAAACCCAAGCATCAAAATCCTCATTTTTCACAATCTTAGGAGGAGGACCGACATGATTTAAATGAGTAGAGGGAATCGGTCCACCATAAGTAGGAGGTTCCACATGGGCAAAGATGCCGGTGCCATTTCTACCACTAGTAGAAGGACCCTTTTCACTATTAGCTTCCCCCTTGTCGGAGTTGGCATCTGTCACCTTGTTAGTAGGATCACCAACTTTCATCAGCGAGGTCAATAGTTTAAGTCCTTCTAGGAAATCAGTAAACATGCTTTTAACCTCGGTCGCCATGGAGGTTTTCAATGTGTCTAAAGACACATTGAATTCCTCACATGAGACCGAGGTTCCCCCATCGGCCATAGACGAGATAGGATTCACACCGGAGTGCTCCTCCGCACCGTCGTTGGTGTCAACCATACTCTTCGGACGGCAAAGTCCTTAACAAAGAGACGAGGCTCTGATACCAATTGAAATGATCGATATGGTTGACTAG
>NC_041383.1:601249155-601271328 GCF_002162155.2 Triticum dicoccoides
AGGCAACTAACAATTTTCAAGCTTTTCTTTAACAGTTTAAACCTTGCGACAAAATAGGTTGTCTAGATATGCAACTAAGTGGACAACCTATATGATGCAATGACAACTAGCACACAAGCAAGCAATAGATACAACACAAGTAAGCTTGCAAAAGTAAAGGCACGAAATAACCAAGAGTGGAGCCGGTGAAGACGAGGATGTGTTACCGAAGATCCTTCCTTTTAAGGGGAAGTACGTCTCCGTTAGAGCCGTGTGGAGGCACAATGCTCCCCAAGAAGCCACTAGGGCCATCGTAATCTCCTCACACCCTCACACAATGCGAGATGTCGTGATTCCACTATTGGTGCCCTTGAAGGCGGCGACCGAACCTTTACAAACAAGGTTGGGGCAATCTCCACAACACTTGGAGGCTCCCAAATACACCACGAAGCTTCACCACAGTGGAGCATGGCTTCGAGGTGACCTCAACCATCTAGGGTGCTCAAACACCCAAGAGTAACAAGATCGGCTAGGGATTAGTGGGGGGAATCGAATATCTCTTGGTGGAAGTGTAGATCGGACCCTTGTCACCCAATTCCGAGCAAATCAACAAGTTTGATTGGCTAGGGAGAGAGATTGGGCCAAAATGGAGCTTAGAGCAACAACGGAGCTTAGAGGTGGAAGAGGTAGTCAACTAGAGGTAGGAGACGCCCCTTTTATAGTCATGGAAAAGATCCAACCGTTATCCACATGTTCAGCCTGCGACATGCGGTACTACCGCTCCAGGAGCACGGTACTACCGCAAGGCCACGTGGTACTACCATGGAGGACCACGGTACTTCCGCGGTAGCAGCAGAGGCCGGGACATGCATGACTGAGTGTAGTACTACCGCTTGCATGGTACTACCGCTCCCCCTTGTGGTACTACTGCAAGGCAGGAAAGTCAAAGCCTACGAAGAGCATGGATGAAATAAAATACATCCGTGCCTACTTCCGCTGAAAATGAAACAGTGCAATAAATCCGATGTAGTACTACCACGCACGAGGCGCGGTACTACCGTTGATGTGCGGATGTAAAAAATTACATCCGCTCCTACTACCGTGATGCAGCGGTACTAGGTATGAGGGCCACGGTACTACGACTCCAGGGGAGCGGTACTACCGTGGCCTCCCGCGGTACTACCGCGCTGGACGTGCGGTACTACCGTGTGGGCGCGGATGTAAAAAATTACATCCGCCCCTACTACCGTACCGGAGCAGCACTAGGCCTCGGAGCCACGGTACTAAGGCTCCAGATGAGCGGTACTACCGTGACCCCCAGCGGTACTACCGTGACCCCCAGCAGTACTACCGCAGGTGCTTGCGGTACTACCACTCCATAGAGCATTACTACCGCAAAATATAGCAGTAGCCGTCAGATTAAGCACTACTAGGATAACGGAAAGACGCTCCAAAGTGCAAAGGAAAGGAAGGACATGTGTACGTGTTGATTCCACCTGAACCTTTCCGACGAGGACCCCCTCTTAATAGTATGGCTGTCCTACGACTCAAATCCACCAAAGAGAAACGTAGAACAACGCCGTCTTCAAAAGTCTTCGAGGGGCATCGAATCATCTCGTGCCTAGTGATGAAGTGTCTGGGAAACTCAAGGCACACGATTAGTTCGCAAAAGCATTGTCATCAATCACCAAAACACCTACGGGATAAATATGCCCTTACACCTAGAAACTTGATTGGTTGCTTGCCTACTCTTATGTGTGCCTACACTCTATGGAGATTTCTTGAGGAATAATTTCCAAACTATTCCTTGCAAAATATAGATGAGATTCTTCATAAGTCTATTTGCTTGAGTAAGATGAATTCCAATGATCCTAAGTATGGTGATTGTCTATTTGAGCTTACAAATCTTATGCATGCCAAAGGAGATGTTGGAATTATTAGAAATATTATTTCTAAAGCTATTAGAATTCATAAATATGACCATTGTCAAAATCATTTATCTAATGAATCACCCTCTCTAGGAATTGATCCACCACATGACGATGTTGAACATGGATACTATGATGAGGATGATGATGATCTTGATGATGCGATGAGACACTTTGGTCTTATGGAAAATCTTCAGGGATACATGGCAGGAGGAAAGGAATGGCTCCTTGATAGTGGATGTACCGATCACATGACTGAAGATAAAGATATGTTTCATCAGCTTGCTAAAAATGACGGCCGTTGAAAGTATGTCACTTTTGGTGATAACTCAAAGGGTAAGTTGGTTGGCCTCGGTAAGGTGGCCATCTCACATGATAGCTCCATACAAAATGTCATGCCCGTTGAATCTCTTGGCTATAATCTGCTTTCTGTTTCTAGACTAGGTGACTTTGGTTTCAATGTCGTATTTACCAAAGTAGATTGCCAAGTGTTTCGTAGAGATAATCATCAAATGGTCTTTACCGGTATATGAAAAGGTGATCTATACATTGTTGATTTCACTAAAAATGCTCAACCTAGAACTTTCTTAATTACTAAATCTTCTAAAGGCTGGTTGTGGCATAGACGATTAGGTCATGTAGGCATGCGAAACCTTGACAAGCTTATTAAAGGTGATCATATCCTTGGTGTTAAAGATGTCATATTTCATAAGGATAGACTTTGCAACGCTTGCCAAGCAGGAAAACAGGTTGGAGGAAGCCACCCCGTGAAGAACATTATGACCACAAGGAGACTGCTCGAGCTACTTCACATGGATCTTTTTGGTCCCAACGCTTACAAAAGTCTCGGTGGAAACTCATTTGGTCTAGTTATAGTTGATGATTTTTCAAGATTTACATGAGTGTTCTTTCTCGATGATAAATCGTAGGTCCAAAAGATCATCAAAACTTTGCTAGGAAGGCCCAAAATCAATTTTAAGTGAAGATCAAGAAGGTTCACAACAACAACGGAACAAAGTTGAAGAACTCCAATGAGGACACCTTTCTTGACGAAGAAGGGATTTCACATGAGTTCTCAGCTATGTACACACCTCAACAAAATGGAGTTATTGAGAGGAACCAGACGCTCATCAAAATGGCAAGAACGATGCTTGATGAGTACACGAAGCCAAAGCACTTTTGGGCGGAAGCGGTTGAGACAGCTTGTCATGGAGAAATTGCTTGTATCTTCACAAGCTACTCGGCAAGACAGCATACGAGCTCCTCACTGGTAACAGACCCCAAGTTGGATACTTTCGAATATTAGGCTCAAAGTGCTACATTCTTGATAAGCATCGTCGTTCTAAATTTGCTCCCAAATCTCATGAAGATTTCCTTCTTGGTTATGGCTCAAACTCCCACACTTACCGTGTCTACAACAATTTCACCCGAAAGGTTGAAGAGACGGTAGGTGTGAAGTTTCATGAATCTAACGGCTCGCAAGTAGAGGAATTGCCAATTGATGTAGGAGATAAAGATTCGTTGGAAGCAATCCAAGATTTGTCTATTGGCAAGGTCCATACAACGAAGGTGAAGGAGAGTACCTCGTCCGTCCAAGTGGAAGCCTCTACCTCACGACAAGGAGAACCAAGAGTTGATATGGAGGCATCCATAAGTGGGGCACACCAAGATGAAGAAAACAAGGAAATACACCAAGATGAACAACATGAACCTCCTTCTCCACAACTATGAGAGAACGACAACATCAACAATGAAGAAGGCCAAGAAGAAGAACGAGATGATGAAGAAGATGTTCCACCCCAATCAAAGCAAAAGCTCTCACGAGTTTGAGCAAGAGTTGCTAGAGACCATCCCGTCGAGCAAATCGACAATGATATCCAAACCGAGAGAATCAGTCGCTCTAAATCTCGTTTGGCTAATTTTTGTGAACATTATTCATTCATCTCTAGCATTCAACCCATGAAGGTTGAAGAAGCATTGGAAGATCCGGATTTGATAAACGCCATGCATGAAGAACTACACAACTTTGAGAGGAACCAAGTGTGGACATTGGTCAAGAAGCCCGACAACAACCACAACGTCATCGGTACCAAATGGGTGTTTCGCAAGAAGCAAGATGAATATGGACAAGTAGTTCGCAACAAAGCATGTCTCGTCGCCCAAGGCTACACTTAAGTCGAAGGTATGGACTATGGTGAGACATATGCCCTTGTTGCTAGACTTGAGTCCATTCGCATCTTACTTGCCTATGCTAATCACCATGATATCACTTTATACCAAATGGACATTAAAAGTGCCTTTCTAAATGGTGAAATTGAGGAGGAAGTTTATGTTAAACAACCTCCCGACTTTGTTAATCCTAAGAAACCTAATCATGTTTACAAGCTTCACAAAGCTCTTTATGGTCTTAAACAAGCTCCTAGAGCATGGTATAAATGCTTGACCAAGTTCCTTATTGAAAAAGGCTTTGAGATTGGAAAAATTGATTCTACTCTTTTCACTAAAAGGGTTAATGGAGAATTACTTGTGTGCCAAATTTATGTTGAGGATATTATATTTGGATCAACTAACCCTCATTTTAGTGAGAAGTTTGGAAAGCTTATGTCGGAGAAGTTTGAGATGTCTATGATGAATGAACTCAAGTTCTTTCTTGGTTTGCAAATCAAGCAAACTAAGGAAGGTACCTTTGTCTCTCAAACGAAGTATACCAAGGACTTGTTCAAAAAGTTCAATATGCAAGAATGCAAAGGTATGAGTACATCCATGCCTACCTGTGGACATGTTGACTTGAATAAAGATGGTGAACCCGTTGATCAAAAAGTTTACTGCTCGATTATTAGTTCATTATTATATCTATGTGCCTATCGTCCCGATATTATGCTAAGTGTGTGCATGTGTGCACGATATCAAGCGGCCCCTAAGGAAAGTCATCTTAAGGCCATGAAAAGGATAGTGAGATACTTAATACATACACCAAATTTTGGCATTTGGTATCCTAAGAGGTCTTCTTTTGATCTTGTTGGCTACTCCGATTCGGACTATGCCGGAGACAAGGTTGACAGAAAGTCCACTTTGGGTACTTGTCAATTTCTTGGTAGATCTCTTGTGTCTTGATCCTCCAAGAAACAAAACTTGATATCCTTATCTACAGCCAAAGCGGAATACATTGCCGTTGTTTCATGTTGTGCTCAATTACTTTGGATGACCCAAACTCTTAAAGATTATGGGATATATGTGAAACATGTTCCTTTGCTTTGTGACAATGAAAGTGCTATTAAGATTGCTCACAATCCCGTGCAACATCCTCGAACTAAGCACATCGAAGTTCGTCATCATTTTCATTCGAGATCATGTTGCTAAGGGTGATATTAACCTTAAGCATGTTTGCACTGACAAGCAATTGGCGGATATATTCACTAAACCACTTGATGAGAAAGTGTTTTGCAGGTTGAGAGGTGAATTGAACATCATTGATGCTTCAAACTTGGAGTAGGAACTCCATTTGGATACATGCAAGACATGAGCCTATGACTAATCCTTGATATTTCTCTTATGATGATAATCACATATCTTGGAAACATTTTCACCCTTGCATGTTATCTAACCCTTGTAGGTACTTGGATGAATCTAAATCTATGAGATTGCAACTCACTCACATCTTGAGCAATCTCTACATATCCAAGTCTCTACTTTACGGTGATTGAAGACAAGGAAGCATGAAACCCTTCAAATATATCCTTTGACAAATTACTAAGTCAAATTTCATGATTGTCATTTTGGATACACAAGTGCTATTCCTTGCAAGGCTAACTCATATAGGTAGATGAACTCTAATTACAAGTGGTGCTCCAAATTAACTACATCAACATTGAGCATCCCACACAAGTTCAACTACATGATCAAGATCATCACCACCACCCAAGGTATGTTATTCCATCTTAGAGAAGCTTTACCCCATGTCATGGGTCAAAGCAGTTGAACAAGATGAGAATACATCAAAGTGCTCAAACAAAAAATGGCAACCCCATTTTGAGCTTAAACAATGAGTATGACCTATGATCAAGTGTCTTCACTTGACTCCTAAGTCAATATACTCTAACATAGGTGACTTTGTCGCCGACCAATCCTAGATGAAGTTCTCTAGTATTTCTTCTTGCCCTTGCATTTGTCTCATGCATATTTGTTCTCCTTTCAAAAAAAACTTCATCTGGATTTCTTCTCTTTTATTTCTACTCTGCATTTCTCTGCATTTAATTCATTGCAAATCCTTTGTTCAATTCCTTGCAAATCCTTGTGAGATCTTATTCGCTTAGTGAGATGAGGTGACTAGTGCTTTCTCTCTGTGATGAACTCAGACAAACCGATTTGCCTCTTTCGGTCAAACTGAAACTTTTTGGTGCCACCAAACAAATCAACTCGGTAAAGCCGATTTCAATGCTGAGAAACCACTTTGTCACTTGCATCCTGCACATTTTGTTCCAGCTCCACTCGATGATTCTTATCCTCTACCATAATCATATTCTATATGTTGCTTTGCTCTGTGACTCAAGGACCAAACCTATTTGCGTCACCATCCAGAAGAATCCTTCTTGGAAATTGATGTCAAAGGGGGAGAGAGAGAATTACATCAAAGCTTAATCACTCCAACAGGGGGAGAGAGCAACAGGGGGAGAGAGATATATTCTTTTCAATAGAGATCCCCAGATGCTTGGTATTCAAAGAGGAGAGAATTTACATGTCTTTAGAGGGGAAAGACATGTTCATGTTGTTTCTATGTTTGCTTTGCTCTGATTTTCTATTCCCTATCTTCTCCCAATATCCCTTATAAGATTCAGGGGGAGCAAGACATCTAAGGGAAGGAAATCTTCAAATTCATTGCATATCTTTACCTTTGGGGACATGTCTACACTCAAATAGAGTACCTAGTACTCACTCTATACATGTCATCCCAAATCTTGGTACTCTTGTGGTTTACTGCTCTTGCTCTGTTTGGTAGATGTTTTTGTGTTGTCTAACCTTGTTTACTCAGGTTCATCTCTTCCAAAGCTAGCTCAAGACCACAAGGTAAGTATATGCATCACATTCATGTACATGAGGATCTCTTGCTGATGTACATATTGTTTGCCAGAAGAACTCATGAGCATGAATGTACTTTCTCATATTCACACCATTTACTCTTATGCATATAGCCAAGATATATGTAACACATTGCTTGTTCTGTCATGATTATGCACTCACATGATCTTATGTTCCATATTTGCATGATTTTATACATGTAGGGGGAGCATATGCAAGTTACATGTTCTTCCAAAGCTTTACTTGTCCTTCTTTATATGTTCATCTAAAGCTTTGATGTCTGTTGTCATCAATTACCAAAAAGGGGGAGATTGAAAGCACAAGTGCTCCCTGGGTGATTTTGGTAATTAATGTCAACATATCTCTTGTTGGACTAATACTTTTATCTAGTTTATTTCAGATATGTCCAACAGTGGAGTGGCATGGACAAGAGGATGTGGAACCCCTTGAAGATGCTAAAGACAAAGGATTGGCTCAAGCTCAAAGCTCGGGACTCTACATTTTCTATTTCAGTGATCCAAGATCACATTGAGTCTATAGGAAAGCCAATACTATTAAAAGGGGATGAGGTGTTGCTTAATGGCTTGCTTGCTCAAAGTGCTTAGTGATATGCTCCAAAGCCCTCAGCCACTTTCTCATATCCATATATGTCCCAAACCAAAAGTCAAACTCGGCCCCACCAATTTGATCCATCCAGCGCCACGGAGTTCATTTGACATAGCCACTGCCAGAAACTCTAGTCACTTCAGTATCATCGATGGGATCTCGGTCTCAACGAGATGGGCTTGCCAACTCCCTGTTGTCTATTGCAATATTTTTGGTCTCACCGAGAATATGTGGTCACACCGAGTTTGTCTGACCAACTCTCTGTTTTGCTTATTACCAAATCGGTCCCACCAAGTTGTGTAATCGGTCAAACCGAGATGAGGTTTTACCCTAACCCTTGCACATCGGTCCCACTGAGTTGATCATATCGGTCCCACCTAAATGCCTAACGGTCACATTATGAACTAAATCGGTTCGACCGAGTTTTCTGATTCGGTCCCACCGAGTTTGGTGAATTGTGTGTAACAGTTAGATTTTGTGTGGAGGCTATATATACCCCTCCACCCACTCCTCATTCATGAGGAAAGCAATTAGAACGTGCCTACACTTCCAGCATTCATTTTCTGAGAGAGAACCACCTACTCATGTGTCGAGGCCAAGATATTCCAATCCAACCATTTGAATCTTGATCTCTAGCCTTCCCCAAGTTGCTTTCCACTCAAATCATCTTTCCACCAAATCCAACCCTATGAGAGAGAGTTGAGTGTTGGGGGGGACTATCATTTTAATCACAAGAGCAAGGAGTTCATCATCAACACACCATCTATTACCTTTTGGAGATTGGTGTCTCCTAGATTTGTTAGGTGTCACTTAGTAGCCTCCGACAAAATTGTGGAGTTGAACCAAGGAGTTTGTAAGGGCAAGGAGATTGCCTACTTCGTGAATATCTACCCTAGTGAGGCAAGTCCTTCGTAGGCGATGGCCATGGTGGGATAGACCAGGTTGCTTCTTCGTGGACCCTTCATGGGTGGAGCCCTCCGTGGACTCACGCAACCGTTACCCTTCGTGGGTTGAAGTCTCCATCAACGTGGATGTACGATAGCACCACATATCGGAACCACGCCAAAAACATCCGTGTCTCCAATTGCGTTTGCACACTCCAATCCCATCCCTTTACTTTCTTGCAAGTTGCATGCTTTACTTTCCGCTGCCCGTATACTCTTTTCATGCTTGCTTGATATGTATTGTGAATGGTTAAACTTGTGCTTAAACTCCACCTAAACTTGAAAAACTTAAAAACTGCCAACTTTGTGTGTTAAGGGTCTATTCACCCCCTCTAGACACCTCTTCTCGATCCTTTCACGTGTGTGTGTGGGGGGGGGGGAGTGACACTTACATATCTCTACTCTTATAAAAACAGAGTTGGTGATGATGGTGTTCCTGCCATCGTGCAATATAGGCCATCTGATTTATATCCGACGGATAGGAAGGAAACTATGGAAATTTTGCAAAAAGATACCCACACCCCTCTCCACATTTGCAAATAAGGCATTCCCTCATTCATCCTTTTCTCCCACAAGATCAACTACTCATACAAATGCATCTTGATGTTCCATGCAACGCATGGGCATCTTGCTACTAGGGAGAAGGAGTTTGTGTGACACATATCTAGCTATATTAAGGGGTAGGTAGATAGAATGTGTGTGAGGCATACTTAAAGCATCACGAAGATAAACAAACGGTGTGCATGCAAGTGCCAGAAAAAATGAAGCGAAAAACAATGTGTACGCGCGCGCGCGCGCGTGTGTGTGCGTGTGTGTGTGTGTGAGAGAGAGAGAGCGAAATCTCAAAACCAAAGGTGCTCTGCTGGAATCCCATTGTATGTATTCATATGGTTTCGGAACTCGAGTTAACCTTAGGCATATGTGTGAGAGACATAATTATACTTTGAGACATTAGTGGATGTGGGTGGGCAGAATTAAAGGGGTCGGCGTGTTTGAAGGAGTCCTGGATTATGGGGTCCTCGGACAGCTAGACTATTGACATGGGCCGGACTGTTGGACTATGAAGATACAAGACCAAAGATTTCTCCTCGTGTCTGGATGGGACTCTCCTTTGCGTGGATGGCCAGCTTGGTGATATGGGTATGTTGATTCCTTTCTCTGTAACCGACTTTGTGCAACCCTAGCCCCCTCCGGTGTCTATATAAACCGGAGGGCTTAGTCCGTAGAGACAACTATAATCATAATCATTGGCTAGACTGCTAGGGTTTAGCCGTTACGATCTCGTGGTAGATCAACTCTTGTAACACTCATATTCATCAAGATCAATCAAGCAGGAAGTAGGGTATTACCTCCGTAGAGAGGGCCCGAACCTGGGCAAACATTGTGTCCCCCGCCTCCTGTTACCATTAGCCTTAGACGCACAGTTCGGGACCTGAGGGAGTCCTGGATTAGGGGGTATTTGGACAGATGGACTATATACTTTGGCCGAACTGTTGGACTATGAAGATACAAGATTGAAAACTTCGTCCCGTGTCTGGATGGGACTCTCCTTTGCATGGAAGGCAAGCTTGGCGATTTGGATATGTAGATCTCCTTCTCTGTAACCGACTGTGTGTAACCGTAGCCCCCTCCAGTGTCTATATAAACCGGAGGGTTTAGTCCGTAGGACAAGAACAATCATAATCATAGGTAGCTTGTAGGGTTTAGCCTCTACGATCTCGTGGTAGATCAACTCCTGTAATACTCATATCATCAAGATCAATCAAGTAGGAAGTAGGGTATTACCTCCACCGAGAGGGCCCGAACCTGGGTAAACATCGTGTCCCCAGCCTCCTGTTATGATTAGCCGTAGACGCACAGTTCGGGAACCCCTACCCAAGATCCGCCGATTTTGACACCGACATTGGTGCTTTCATTGAGAGTTCCACTGTGTCGTCACAGTAAGGCTTGATGGCTCCTTCAATCATATTCAATGACGCCGTCTAGGGGAAGGTTTTCCTTCCCAGACAGATCTTCATATTCGGCCGCTTCGCAGTGCAGGCCGACTCGCTTGGCCATCTGGAGCAGATCGATAGCTACGCCCCTGGCCATCAGGTCAGGTTTGGAAGCTTGAACTACACTACCAACATCCGCGGAGACTTGATCTTCGATGGATTCGAGTCCATGTCAGGTACGCCGAACAGTCCCGACAAGCATGAATTAGATCTGCCATCAGATAATATTCGGGGGATCGTGCCTGCGGCTGCCGCGAGAATCAATCCAGAGTAGATTGTGCCATTCGAGGACGGGTGGATGGACCCCGCCACGGAGGGTGCACACTCATCGGCCTTGGAGCCGAACACTGATTCCACCTCCTATGAGGTCGGTACCATCGGACCCTCGGACTCGTCTCTGGCTACAGGATCCGAACCGCGTACGCCCGTGCCTATCCAATCTGATTGGGCACTGGTCATGGAGTTCACCTCCGCTGCTATCTTTCAGCACTCGCCCTTGGGCAACGTGCTAAAGTCATTAAGGTCTCTCTCTTTGTCAGGGGACTCTTGGCCGAATTATGTCCGGCTCGAGTGGGAATCAAACAACGAAGAAATTCGTTACCCACCCACCACCCACTTAATAGCCACTATCGATGACTTAACCGACGTGCTCATCTTCAACTCCGAAGACGTTAACGGTATGGACGACGATGCAGGAGAAGAACAAGAACCATCACCTATAGGGCGCTGGACAGCCACCTCATCATATGATATATATATATGGTGGACACTCCCAAAGAAGGCAACGGCGATGAGGCAACGAAAGATAAACTCCCGGAGAAGCAATCTAGGCACCGGCGTCATAGGCGCCGCTCCAAGCCCCGCCACAGCAAAAATAGTGATACCGGCACAAGAGATGAGAATAATACGGATGGTGCCGAAGACGAAAACAATCCCGCCGAGCCAGGCTTTGAGCAGGCCGAGCAAGAATATGGGCAAGCTAGCCCTAAGGAACAGGCAACAGATGGAGAATCAGAGGATGATAATTACATGCCTCCCTCTGATGGCAAAGTGAGCCTTGGCGACGAAGAATTCATCGTGCCTGAGGATCCCATCGAGCAGGAGCGCTTCAAGTGCCGGCTTATGACCACTGCAAAAAGCCTGAAGAAAAAGCTGCAACAACTTCAAGCTGATCAAGATCTGCTAACTGATAGATGGACCAAGGTCCTGGCTGCCGAGGAATACGGACTTGAGCGCCCTACCAAAAGCTACCCAAAGCGCAGGTTGCTACCTCAACTCGAGGAGATGGTGTTAAAGCCCACACTACCAGCGCATGATGCGGCTGATCAGCCAGCCCGTGGCCGATACAAAGCGGCATACAAGCCCGAAGTCCAGACTGCACCCCGTCCCCAAACAAGCAAAAACACGAAGGCCGAGGGCTACACGAAGGACCTGCAAGACATATTGGTAAACAAAGCAGGACAGTCAAGATCGATCTATGGATCACGGGGGCGCGCCACAACGCGTGATGATGACCGTCATGCCGGATACACTAAACAAAAGTCCGGCCGGCGCCGAATACAACAGACCAGATTCATTCGAGCTGTGTTGAGATGTATCCCGGCATAGAGGCGCCACACACCCCCAATGCTTCACTGATGAAGTAATGGATCATGAATTCACATAAGGGTTTAAACCCGTGAACATTAAATCATATGATGGCACAACGGACCCCGCGATATGGATTGAAGATTTTCTCCTACACATTCAGATGGCCCGCGGAGATGATCTACACGCCATCAAGTACCTCCCACTAAAACTCAAGGGACCAGCTCGGCATTGGCTGAATAGCAGTAGCAAACTCCATCGGTAGTTGGGAGAACCTGGAAGACGCATTCCTCGACAACTTCCAGGGAACTTACGTGCGACCACCAGATGCTGATGACTTAAGTCACATAACCCAATAGCCCGGAGAGTCAGCCAGGAAATTCTGGACTCGGTTCCTAACCAAAAAGAACCAAATTGTCGACTATCCGGACGTCGAAGCCTTAGCAGCTTTCAAGCATAACATCCGTGACGAATGGCTCGCCCGACACCTCGGACAAGAGAAGCCAAAGTCCATGGCAGCCCTCACGACAATCATGACCCGCTTTTGTGCGGGCGAGGACAGCCGGCTGGCTCGCAGAAACATCACACCAAAAAACTCTGGCCATTCAGACGCCAGAGATAGCAACAGCAAGCCACGACGCAATAGACACAAGCGTCGAAACATTGGCGACAACGCCGAAGACATGGAAGTCAATGCCGGATTCAGAGGCTCTAAATCCGGATAGCGGAAAAAGCCATTCAAAGGAAACAATTTGGGCTCGTACAGTCTGGACCGCATACTCGATCGCTCATGTCAAATTCACAACACCCCCGATAAACCAGCCAACCACACCAACAAAGAATGCTGGGTGTTTAAACAGGCCGGCAAGTTGAATGCCGAATACAAGGAAAAGGGGCTACATAGTGATGACGACAAGGAGCCCCGGCCGCCGAACACAGGAGGACAAAAGAAATTCCCTCCCCAGGTGAAAACGGTGAATATGATAGATGCAACCCATATTCCCAAAAGGGAACGGAAGCGTGCACTACGGGACATCTATGCGATGGAGCCAGTCGCCCCAAAGTTCAACCCATGGTCTTCCTGTCCGATCACTTTAGGTCGCAGGGACCATCCTACCAGTATCCGTCACGGTGGTTCGGCCGCATTGGTCCTTGACCCAATCATCAACGTATTCCACCTCACACGAGTCCTTATGGACGGTGGCAGCAGCCTGAACCTGCTTTATCATGATACAGTGAGCAAAATGGGCATCGATCCCTCAAGGATCAAACCCACCAAAACAACCTTTAAAGGTGTAATACCATGTGTAAAGTCCTATTGTACGGGCTCAATCACATTGGAAGTAGTCTTCGTATCTCCAGACAACTTCTGAAGCGAGGAGTTAATCTTTGATATCATCCCCTTCCGTAGTGGTTATCACACCCTACTAGGACGAACTACATTCGCTCGATTCAATGTGGTGCCGCACTACGCATACCTTAGGCTCAAGATGCCAGGAGCCCGCGGGGTTATAACAGTCAATGGAAACACAGAGCGCTCACTCCGTACGGAGGAGCACACTGCAGCCCTTGCGGCAGAAGTACAAAGCAACCTTCTTAGGCAAACAGCCAATTCGGTGATGAAGAACCCGGACACCGTCAAGCGAGTCCGGAGTACCCCACAACAGGGATCATCCGGCACGTCCAGAGCTCGACTAGCAATTCGGCCTCCGTCCTAGTCCCAGTCAAGCGGCAAAATTTGTGTCGTGCGTACATAATTACGCACTAAAAATACCATGGACATAGGCTGAGGCACGACTATGACGCGGTCCACAATGTGGCTCAACCGCCCCAGGACCCGTATGCCTTCACTATTTTCTTTCTTTCAGGACCCAATTTTCTGGAAGCCCTTTCAGATAGCCGGATTATCGCACTCATAACGGGAGGGACAAACCAAGGAGGTAAGAAGCTTTGACATATAAGGGAATACCCAGGTGGTCTTTGATAGAGATCGTTATACCTGTTTTATATACCCACACGCAGCTTAACCTTGGTTAGGACATGTTAAATAGTCCTATTTTGCTTATTGCACCACTTGTATACATACGCTTTGACGTATCAGTTGAATAACTATGGGAAAAATATACAACGTCAACTTATCATTACATTTTCTTCATCCTTTTTCTTGATTGCTTATTTTAAAATTGCATCAGTACACTTTGGTACGTTCAGTTCGCCAGGGGCTCCAGTGTACCCCATAACACGCAAGGAAAGTCCGAACACTTTCGACAGTGCGGCACCCCGAACTTATAGCATTATATGCATCAGCTCTGAATCATGTCTTGGGTCAATAGTTGGGTTTGCCGGGCTCCTATGTTTTGGTACCTTATGTTCCGCTATATCGGCTAAGGTAGCACAGGGAGAACTATTGCAATTGTGTCCCGGTTCTTCTAGACGAGCACCTCAGTAGAGAATGCTGAAAACTGACTGTCATGATACGACAAGAGCTGATCGCGGTTCGAGAGGTCTCAAATCCTTAATGATTTTTTCTGCTTCTGGCGAGGAATCGGCCTTGTCCGATTTAGGAGGGTATAGCGCCCCAACTTTGGCCTTCCGAATACTAGGGGCTTCACCAAAATTTAAAATTGTAGACTTCTATGGCTTAGTGAGAGTGACAAAGTTGTATAGTCCGATTGCCTTGTTCGTTACGCTAAACGCCTCCTTAAAGGACCAAAGATTTGGATTAAGAGTGTTTAGATTTATCTCAAACACCCCAGTACTAGCTACATGGGGGGCGGAAGCCGACGACTGGCCAACTCTCAGATTTTATAAACGGCCGCACAGAAGGTAATATTTTAAATCAACAAGCGTTCGATAGCGCACATGAACTCGTTTTTCATATTACAGGATGACATGAGTACATTCATTCAAATATTACATCCTTAACAAATTCATCCGCCACAAGGCGGGCACCCTTTAGGACACCATCATAATACTTCTCGGGGTGACGATGCTCCTTGCCCTTCGGCGGCCCCTCCGTCACTAGCTTCTCGGCGTCCATCTTAGCCAAGTGCACTTTTGCACAGGCAAAGGCACTGCGTGCACCTTCAATGCAGACGGACCGCTTGATGACTTCAAGCCACAGATAGACATTCACCATCCGCTTTATAAGGCCGAAGTAGCTGTCGGGCAGGGGCTCGCCAGGCCACAACCGGACTATCAGGTCCTCCATGGCCAGTTCGGCCGCTTTGTGCAGTTCGACCAATTGCTTCAACTGGTTGCTCAAGGACATAGGATGTTCGACTCTAATATACTGGGACCAGAACAGCTTCTCCGTCGAGCTCCCTTCCTCCGCATGGTAGAAATCCGCGACATCCGATATGCTGCGCGGCAGATCTGCGAACGCTCCTGGAGAGCTCTGAATTCGGGTAAGTAAAAGGAAAGTCTCATTCACATGCTTGCTTTGCATAATGAATGCCTTACCTGCCACTATCTTATTGGCCGCTTGGATCTCCTGAAGGGCCTTTTGGGCTTCGGCCTTGGCGTCTTGCACGCTCTGGATGGCCTTCGCAAGCTCGGACTCTTGCATCTTGGAGTCACGCTCCAAGGACTCGAATTTTTTGACGAAATCCTGGAGCTCTTGCTGGACCTCATTTACTCGAGCCTCTTGCTTCTCACGCTCGGTGCGCTCCTTGGCCGCCTTGTCTTCGGCCTCGGACAGCGCTTTCTGAAGGGCCGCCACTTCGATCGTGGCCCCTATTAAAATTCATGATGCTTCTATTAGCATCATAGATTCTCCTTCATATAACAAACGGACGGGGTATCACTTACCTTTGTGCTCCTCGAGCTGCCTCTTCACGAGGCTGAGCTCTTCCTCGACCCGCCCTAGGTCCCACTTCAGTCCGGAGACCTCCGCAGTGTGGGCGGCAGCAGCCAGCAGCGATGCCCGCTTATTCACATACACATAATATGATTAGACTCCTGCAGATGTTTTTGATCCTTTGTTCGGCCTTTCTTTCCGAACACCAAATAGAGCATTAGGGGCTACTATCTATGCTATGATATTTTCTCATAATGTGATTATTTACCTCGAAGCCTGTTAGGAGGCTGGCGCAGGCTTCAGTCAATCCGCTTTTGGCGGACCGAACCTTCTCAATCACCGTACTCATAAGAGTACGGTGCTCTTCGTCAATGGAAGCGCCGTGAAGCGCTTCCAGCAATGTGTCCGATGCCTCTGGTTGGACAGAGGTCATCACAATAGGCGGCTCACCCTCCTTAGCGAGAGGCTTCCTACCAGAATCCGGAACCATTTGAGGTTCCGACGCAGTATTCGGCCGGGAGCCTGACTTGCTGCGGGGCCCGTCATTAAGACTCATGGGGGTCTTTCCCCCCACGAGACCGATGTCTGGGATTTCCCTTTGGGGCGTCTCCAAAAACATATTCTCCTGCTCCGGTATCCTCTAGGACAACACCTCGGCGTCGCCCGCGGGCCGGGGGGAGGTGGCCGTCGGGAGAGAATAGCTATTCATTTCCGACTGACTCAAAGACCCATCCAAGGAGGATACGTCGATGTGGGCTTTGGATGGACTGCACAATCATGTTTAACATGATAAGAAGCAATAAAGTGAAACATATCAGAAGCATTATAGTATCCGGATACTTACGACTTTGCTCAGGGCTTGTCCCTAGGCAGCCACTCCTCGTCGTTGTAGGCGGCTGTTGTGGATTGGTCTGGAGGGAGGGTCCTTCCCTTCTTGGACACTTCGGCCTCCCCAGATGGGGCGGCCTTCCTTTTCTTCTCCTCCCTAGTCGGGGGAGGAATTTCCTCTTCCTCCTCCTCGTCTTTGTTGGAGGAGGTTGCCTCGGCGTCTTCAGATGATGTGTCCAATACGGCCTTGCGCCGGAGACCTTTCCTGGTCCCCGTGACCTTCTTCTTGGCCTTCTTCTTCGACACCTTGTAAGGCGCCGGAACCAGCGTCTCCATCAGGAGAATGGTTGCTGGATCTTCAGGTAGCAGAGCTGGACAGTCGATCCGCTCCGCTGTCGCCACATAGTCCTGTTAAATCAACATAGTGGCTTAGACTCCCCTCACGAACATACTGGGGAAGGCCCATCTTGAAATACAGAAGGCTTACCGGATTGGCGGGGCGCTTTGCGCTGAGTCCACGGTCCTCGATGAGGGGAGGAGGTACTTCGGCGGCCTTGAACAACACCTTCCAGACGTCTTTGTGCATCGTGTCGAAGAGCTCTCGCAGCGTCTGGTGTTTGGCCGAATCGAACTCCACATATTGGATGCCCGTCTTTGACACGGGAGGATCCGGCGGAGGAGCATGACCTGGACTACATTGACAAGCTTGATCTTCTTGCCTATCATATTCTTGATACAGTTCTGAAGTCTAGTCAGCTCTGCAGGTGCACCCTAGGCTAAACCCTTCTTTTCCCAGGAGGTGAGCCGCATGGGGATGCCGGATCGAAATTCAGGGGCTGCCGCCCAGTTGGCGTCGCGCGGCTCGGTGATGTAGAACCACCCCGACTGCCACCCTTTCATGGTCTCCATGTAGAAGCCTTCGAGCCAGGTAACGTTGGGCATTTTGCCCACCATGGCGCCTCTGCACTCCGCTTGCACGCTGCCCACTCTCTTCGGCTTCACCTTGAAGATCTTTAGCCACATGCCAAAGTTGGGCTTGACATGGAGGAAGGCCTCGCACACGACGATAAACGCCGAGATGTTGAGGACAAAATTTGGGGCCAGATCATGAAAATCTAGCCCATAGAAAAACATGAGTGAGGGAGTCTCGGACTAGGGGGTGTCCGGATAGGCGAACTATCATCATCGGCCGAACTCCAAGACTATGAAGATACAAGATTGAAGACTTCGTCCCGTGTCCGGATGGGACTTTCCTTGGCGTGGAAGGCAAGCTTGGCGATACGGATATGTAACCATTGTAACCGACTCTGCGTAACCCTAGCCCTCTCCGGTGTCTATATAAACCGGATGGCTTTAGTCCATAGGACGAACAACAATCATACCATAGGCTAGCTTCTAGGGTTTAGCCTCCTTGATCTCGTGGTAGATCTACTCTTGTAACACACATCATCAATATTAATCAAGCAGGACGTAGGGTTTTACCTCCATCAAGAGGGCCCGAACCTGGGTAAAACACCGTGTCCCTTGTCTCCTGTTACCATCCGCCTAGACGCACAGTTCGGGACCCCCTACCCGAGGTCCGCAGGTTTTGACACCGACGTTGGTGCTTTCATTGAGAGTTCCTCTGTGTCGTCACTGATAGGCTCGATGGCTTCTTCGATCATCAACTACAACGCGGTCCAGGGTGAGACCTTTCTCCCCGGACAGATCTTTGTATTCGGCGGCTTCACACTGCGGGCCAATTCGCTTGGCCAATTGGAGCAGATCGAAAGCTACGCCCCTGGCCGTCAGGTCATATTTGGAAGTTTGAACTTCATAGCTGACATTCGCGGGAAAAGCCGAGCGTGCCACACTGTCACGACGAGCATGATTTAGCTCTGCAGCCGGACAGTACCCTGGAGGCCGCACTCGAGCCTGCTCTGATCTTCAATTCGGAGCCGGCTGCGCAGATCGAGGACGAATGGCTAGACACCACCTCGGGGGCTGCAACCTCTATGGCGATAGAGCCAAACACTGACCTTGCCCCTCATGAAGCTCGTGACTCCGAGGTGCCGGACTCCTCGCCGGACTCCGAACCTCCCGCGCCCCCTCCGATCGAATCCGATTGGGCGCCGATCATGGAGTTCACCGCAGCGGATATCTTTCAACACTCACCTTTCGGCGACATCTTGAGTTCGCTAAAGTATCTCTCATTATCAGGAGAGCCCTGGCCGGACTGCGGCCAGGATGGTTGGGATGCGGACGACGAAGAAATTCAAAGCCCACCCACCACCCACTTGGTAGCCACTGTCGACGATCTAACCGACATGCTAGACTACGACTCCGAAGACATCGATGGTATGGACGACGATGCCGGAGACGACCAAGAACCAGCACCCATCCGGCACCGAAAAGCCACCCCAACGCACGACGTATACATGGTGGATACACCAAAAGGAAGCGACAACGAGGAAAAACGGGACGTGGCAAAGGACAACTCCCCCAACAAACAACCAAAACGGCGATGCAAGCGCCGCCCAAAGACCGGCCTCGATAAAAACGGCACCCATATGGACCCAGCCCTAGAGCAGGGCGAAGCAGTGGACGACGAACATGCCACCAAGCAACCATCCGAACATGATGAACTGGACAAGCAACCCATCCCCGGCGAAGACGATCTCACATCACCAGAGCATACGAACCTTCATAAAAGGCTCGTCGCCACTGCAAGAAGTTTGCAGAAGAAAAAGCGGAAGCTCAAAACAGTGGAGGACGCACTCAGAATGAGATGGAGCAAAGTACTCAACACAGCAGATAAATATGGCGCTAGTGACCAGACAAAGAGCTACCCGAAGCGCAAGCTGTTGCCCGAATTTGACGAGGAGGCCTTAGAGCCCCCGCAGTCAAAAAAGAAAGAAGCCTCCTGGCCGGATAGACAACCAAATGACAGGCCAAGAGCAGCAAGGGGCGCCGGACACAAGCCGGCACACGATCCTCGGAAAAAGGATGACCCGGCCAGGTCCATCTATGGGACAAAAAATAAGACTCCAGGAAGCAACATAACCCGCCGAGCATTTGAAGACAACAGCACACCCAAATATAGGGGCGCCGCACACCCACTATGTTTCATCGACGAGGTACTGGATCATGGATTTCTAGCGGGATTCAAACCCGTAAACATAGAGGCATATGACGGAACAACAGACCCCGGAGTCTGGATTGAGGATTATATCCTACACATACATATGGCCATAGGAGACGATCTCCATGCCATAAAATACCTACCCCTCAAGCTCAAAGGGCCGGCTCAGCATTGGCTCAAAAGCCTCCCAGAAAATACCATTGGAAGTTGGGAAGAGCTTGAGGATGCGTTTCGAGCAAATTTTCAGGGGACTTATGTCCGCCCTCCGGATGCAGACGATTTAAGTCACATAACTGAACAACCCGGAGAGTCAGCACGCAAATTCTAGAACAGGTTCCTCACTAAGAAGAACCAAATAGTCGACTGTCCAGACGCTGAAGCCTTAGCAGCCTTTAAACACAACGTCCAAGACGAATGGCTCGCCAGACACCTCGGCCAGGAAAAACCAAGAACAATGGCCGCACTAACAAGCCTCATGACCCGCTTTTGCGCGGGGGAAGATAGCTGGCTAGCTAGATGCAGCATCAGCGACCCGAGTACATCCGAAGTCAGGGATGGAAATGGGAAATCATGACGCAGAAAAGATCAGCGCCGAAATAAGGAAAATGGCCCAAATAGTACGGCGGTCAACGCCGGATTCAAAAGCTCTCGGCCGAATAACAAAACACTGCCCCTCAAGGACAACAGTGATGAGCTATCCAACCTAAACAAGATTCTGGATAGGCTATGTCAAATACATAGTACCTCCAGGAAGCCTGCAAACCATACCCACAGAGATTGTTGGGTCTTCAAGCAGTCCGGCCAACTTAACACCGAACGCAAGGGGCTCGACACACCGAGCGAAAGTAACGACACCCAAAAGCAGCACTCCTGAAAACAGAAGACTTTCCCACTAGAAGTCAAAACAGTGAACTCACTTCACGTGATAACACGAAAACACAGCGCAGCACCTGCCATACCAGGACACCGTCCGCAGAATGGGGATAGACCCTACCAGAATTCGCCATAGCAGCACTTCCTTCAAAGGAGTGACGCCAGGCCTTCAAGCCGATTATACAGGCTCTGTACCACTAGAGGTTGTGTTCGGTTCATCCGACAACTTCCGTCGCGCAAAGCTCACTCTCCATATCGCCCCATTTCACAGTGGCCCTCGAGCACTACTGGGACGTAAAGCTTTCGCCCGCTTTAACGCAATACCACATTACACGTCGCTTATGCTTAAAATGCCCGGTCCACGCGGCATAATCTCCTTAAAGAGTAACTCCGAGTGTTCCTAGACCATGGAGAACGTGAGGCTGCCTTGACAGCCACACACTAATCCGACCTTGCAGGTCAAGGCCCCTAAAAACAGGTCATTCAGACCTTGGACACGGTTAGGAGAGTCCAGCGTAAATAAACAAGGGGCTTCCCAGCCGCATACCCCCTTTAGAAGGGGTCGCGCGTATAAATGATGAGAGCCAATAAAGCTCAACTTTCTTCATCTTCCAAATTATACTTTATTTTAATACAACTTTTGCACGATATTTCTTGGAAACTAAGTCCTTCTCTTTTTGTAACGCCCCGGATCCGATGCGCCAGGTGTCTGCCAGTTATTCGCAGTCGTTGCCATGTCATTTTCTTGCGTGTTGCATTTTATCATGTCATCATGTGCATTGCATTGAATACGTGTTCGTCTCATGCATCCGAGCATTTTCCCCGTTGTCCGTTTTGCAATCCGGCGCTCCTATGCCCTCCGGTGTTCCCCTTTTCGTCTCCTGTTGTGAGTGGGCGTTAAACTTTATCGGAATGGCCCGAGGTTTGCCAAGCGGCCTAGGTATAGCACCGGTAGACCGCCTGTCAAGTTTCGTGCCATTTGGAGGTCGTTTGGTACTCCAACGGTTAACCGGGTAACCGTAAACCCCTCCTTCTCTTTGCAGCCCAACACCCTTCCAAAGTGGCCCAAAACCCATTCAACTTCCCTCCATGCTCTCGGTCATTCGATCACGATCGCGTGGCCGAAAACCGCTCCTCATTTGGACTCTCCTAGCTCCCTCTACCTATAAAACTAGCCCCTCCCCCGAAATTTGCCGATGAATTCGTAGACGAAACCCTAAAATTCCCCCCCTTTCCGCGCCGGACACGTCCGCCCCTGGCCGGACATGTCCGCCGCTGCTCCCTGTGCCAATCGGAGGCCGCCACGTGGCGTGCCGCCGCCACCCTCCGCCACCGGCCCGCGGAGCCCATCGCGGGCCCGCGCGGGCCCTCGCGCCGCCGCCGCCAGTTCGCGCCGTCGCGCCGGACCGCCCGTTCCTCTGCCGCCGAGTCCCATCCC
>NC_041383.1:601271529-601278276 GCF_002162155.2 Triticum dicoccoides
GTCCCCGCGCGCCCCGCTACCCTCCGCCATCCGGTTCGCCTGCCAGCCGGCGTCGCGCCACCTCCGCTGCCCCTGGTCGCGCGCCGCCGTGGCCGAGTGGCGCCGCCCCGTCATCTCCTCCGCCTCCCCTCGCCGGGATCCGGCCGGATCCGGTGAGATCCGGCCCTGATCCGCCATCTCCGGCCCTCCCTCGTCTTCTCCGGCCATCCTCCGGCGAGAATCTCCGGCGATCTCCGTAATCCGTGCGAAGGTTAACTTTCCCCCCCTCTGAAAAAACTGCTAAGTCCCCGTGCCTGCAGTAATTTTCATGCCATGTTCGACCTGCCATATCTCTGTGCATGTAGCTCCATTTCGTGCGTGTAATATGTCAAATTGTTCGCGTCAATGAGTACATCATTTCATTCCATTGCATCATATTCATTTGAGGTCATCTTGATGCCTGAATCATCGTTGTAAGAGTGCTTCATAATGTTTTCTGCGGTCTGTTATCAGAACGAGCTCATTTGTCATTTTTGCCATGATTGATGTGTGCATCCTATGAGGTTGATGTCTACATGTGTTTTGATCTATGCCATGTCTTCTTTACATAGGTGTATGCCATGAATTTTTATGATCAATGTGGTGACTAGCACAAGCATGCAAACTAGGCTTCGTGATATTGCTGTTTTCAGTCCCTGTTCTGCTGTTATTTTGATGCCATGTAAACATGTTGCTACTAATCATTATATGCATAATCTGGAGATGATCACTAAACATGTTTTGTTCTACATGTCATGCTATATCCATCAATGCCCCTGGTTGCATTTATAGCCTGCTTTATCTTGTTGTAATCTTGCTCCAAAGTTGCTTCATAATGTTGTTGTCAGCCTGTTAACATTAAGTTCAGTTGATGCCATGTGTTTTCCTAGTGATCCATGCACCCTATGTACTTGCTATTGCCATGCCTAGATTCAAAAACATGTCTTCTTACTGTTGGTTGCCTTGCCATGCCATGTCATGATCTGTAGTGAGTTGCACAAGCTCATCTACATGCCTTCATAATTCTGTTTCTGCCATGTTTGAATTTGTAATATAACTTGCTATGTTTACATGGGTGCCATCATATTTTCTGATCCTTTTTGGCTTATGGTCAGTAAGGGACTTTTGATCTATGCTTTGAGTAGATTCATGCCATGCCTTTGTTTTCCATGATAAGTTCCTGTAACATGTTGTTTGATAGCTCTAAACATTGCATCGTGATGTTATTTTCTGCAAAGTCTGAAATTGTTATAACTTGCAATCTTACCATGTGTGTTTGAGCATGTTCTAGTGATTTCTGGAGATAGCTTAGTGTTCATGTTTTGTAATGCTTTATCTGTACATAATGCCCATGCCTTTTGTTATTATGTTGAGGTGCTGTAGCATGTTATTTTGATGCTTGCAATATGCCTAGTTGCTATTTTGGACAGCTTGTCCTTTAAACTTGTATAGTGTGCATGTGTTGAACCGTTGCTCCGTTTTGAGTGTGCTCTATATGAAACTTGCTTAGAATTGCATGTAGTTTCATATTATCATGTTACATCCTTGTTTTGAGGTGTTTGCTTGATGTTTGCATGCATTTTGCATCAATGCCATGTTTAACTTGTTTTGCTCATATCTTCTAGGCCGTAGCTCCGAACTAAATGAAGTTTATATGTAACTTGACTAGAATCTCATGTAGATCATCTTGGTGCATCTTAACTTGCTGTTTAACAACTTGAACATAAGGTTTATTCATATCTGGACCAATTTCTAAATATGCATATGAGGACTTACCGGAATTGTTATATGTTGTTCCCGGCCTCATTGAAACTTGCCTTGATGTGTTGCTCTTGTTTGCATCATCTCTTGCCATGAGTAGCCTCATGTAGCTTTGTCATGCATCATGGTTGTTGTGCATCATGCCTTGTTCATGTCTGGTGTGTTTACTATGTTGTTGTGCTTCTTCTCGATAGTTCCCATTTCGTTGCGATCGTGAGGATTCGTTCGTCTACGGTTGGTTCGGCTTCATCCGTTCGTCTTCTTCATGGACTCATTCCTCTTCCTTGCGGGATTTCAGGCAAGATGACCGCTACCCTGGATCTCACTACTATCATTGCTATGCTAGTTGCTTCGTTCTATCGCTATGATGTGTTACCTATCTTTTGCTCATCAAGCCATCCCAAATTGCCATGAACCTCTAACCTTTGACACCTTTCCTATGCAAACCATTGTTTGGCTATGTTACGTATTTTGCTCAGCCCCTCTTATAGCGTTGCTAGTTGCAGGTGAAGTTGAAGATTTCTCCATGGTGGACAGGATTTTGATTGGGATATCACAATATCTCTTATATTATTAATGCATCTATATACTTGGTAGAGGGTGGAAGACACGGCCTTTTGCCTGGTGTTTTGTTCCACTCTTGCCGTCCTAGTTTCCGTCATACCGGTGTTATGTTCCCGGATTTTGCGTTCCTTACTCGGTCGGGTGATTTATGGGACCCCCTTGACAGTTCGCTTTGAATAAAACTCCTCCAGCAAGGCCCAACCTTGGTTTTACCATTTGCCTCACCACCACCTACTTTTCCCTTGGGAGTCGCTCTCTCGAGGGTCATCTTTATTATAGCCCCCCCGGGCCAGTGCTTGTCTAAGTGTAGGTCCGAACTAGAGCCCTTTGCAGCGCCCCCTCAGGGAAACTTGAGGTCTGGTTTTTGTTGTACGGATTGCTCATCCGGTGTTGCCCTGAGAACGAGATATGTGCAGCTCCTATCGGGATTGTCGGCGCATCGGGCGGTCTTGCTGGTCTTGTTTTACCATTGTCAAAATGTCTTATAAATCGGGATTCCGAGTCTGATCGGGTCTTCCTGGGAGAAGGTCTATTCCTTCGTTGATCGCGAGAGCTTGTCATGGGCTAAGTTGGGACACCCCTGCAGGGTATAATCTTTCGAAAGTCGTGCCTGCGGTTATAGGCAGATGGGAATTTGTTAATGTCCGGTTGTAGATAACTTGACACCAGATCCGAATTAAAACGCATCAACCGCGTGTGTAGCCATGATGGTCTCTTCTCGGCGGAGTCCGGGAAGTGAACACGGTTTTCTGGGTTATGTTTGATGTAAGTAGGAGTTCAAGATCACTTCTTGATCATTGCTAGCTTCACGACCGTTCTGCTTGCTCTCTTCTCGCTCTTATTTGTGTATGTCAGCCACCATATTATGCTTAGTCGCTGCTGCAACCTCATCACTTTACCCCTTCCTTTCCCTTTAAGCTTTGCTAGTCTTGATACCCATGGTAATGGGATTGCTGAGTCCTCGTGGCTCACAGATTACTACAACAACAGTTGCAGGTATAGGTTGTGCGATGATCATGACGCGAGAGCGATGTTTGCTTGCGTTGAGTTCTTCTTCTGCTTCTTCTTCGATCAGGGATAGGTTCCAGGTCGGCAGCCTGGGCTAGCAGGGTGGATGTCGTTTGAGTTTCTGTTTGTGATTCATCCGTAGTCGGATGAAGCTCTGATGTATTGTGATGTTGTATTCGAGTGGCATTGTATGCCTTATGTATGTATCCCCATCTATTATGTAATGTTGATGTAATGATATCCACCTTGCAAAAGCGTTTCAATATGCGGGTCTATCCTTGGTGGGACCTTCGAGTTCCTTTTGGATAGGGTCGCATATTGGGCGTGAAAAGTTGGTATCAGAGCCTCGACCGACCTTAGGAGCCCCCCTTGTTTGATCGTGTAGTTTGGCCGTTGTTGAGTCTAGAAGAAAACTGTTTTCAGAGTCTAGTTATATCGGAGAGTAGGAATTCTTTTTACTCCTCAGCCCCTTCGTCACTCTGGTAAGGAATCTTGATGTAGGAGTTCTGAATTACTTCTCTTCCCCTTCAAATTTTTCTTTAGGATCACATGGTTAGTTTTCGATCGTTGGTTCTCAGCTCTTTTTATCCGGTGCATTTCTCGTCAAGTTGACTCGAGCCTCTTCATCTTTGAGTTCAATCCTCAGTCCGCTCCCAATGAAGTTGTTTTTTTGTCCTCAATTGTTTTCTTTCCCACCCGCCCTCCCTGTTCTTCCTCTCAGAACCGGAGTCCGTAATCAAGTATCCATCCTACTCGTGTGAAGCCTTTGCTTTCTTCAACCGGTGTTTTCTCTTCAAGATATTCGTCGTTTCCCCTTCCAAGGTGCCTTTGTTTTCCCGCCCTCCCACCCTTTTTCTTCCCGGAGCCTGAGTCTCTTTCGACCATCTATCTCATTCGTGCGGAACCTCTTCAGTCTTCCCTCAATCATTTCAACCGGTGAATTCTCATCTCGTTCGTCATTCTTCATCTCTTTTTCTTCTCCGGTGGATCTAATTCAAGTTTTTCGGTGTTGATCATATTCTTTTCCTCGAAGTGTTCTCCTTGCTCATTTGCCTCTCGCCATTTTATCCTTCCGGAGTGTTCAAGACATCTCAGGAGATCCGTCTGTGTTCCATTTAATTCGAGGTTGTCACCTCATTCAAATATTTCAATTGTTCCCGTACATCATCTATTTGTTCATCAATCCTTTCCAACGGTGTTTTCTTTTCAGTGGGCCCTAACCCACAGGTCTTTTTCCAGGATCTTACCTGACTCTTCTAATTCCCCCGGAGTTATTCTCAAATTCTTTTCAAGTTTGACATAAGTATGATTTCATCAGTCAGATGCCTTTCCAAGATCAATTTCTAATCATTTCATCGTTGGCTCAACCTCTTTGCTTTCCATTCTCCCGGAGTATCCCAGTAATTTTGGTGGTTTTTTCTCTTCATCTTTTGAAGACTGAAGAAGAGTTTTTCCACTCAATCTTGTCCGTTCTCTCGAAGTTTCGTGGTTCTAGCTTCACGTTATCCTCTTGAATCATTTCAGATTGTCAGATATTCTTTCTTAACCATCCAGAGTTTGTCAGAAGTTGTTTTCCCATTTCTTTTCACCGGAGGCCACCATTCCAGTTACCGTTCGCTATTTATCCCGGTGCTTCGTTCAAGTGCTTTTAATTAGATCGACTTCTTCCCGTTTTCTTGCATCTAAATCCCCTCAAACATATTTGTTCTTCTAATTCTTCCCGGTGATTCATTCTCTCTTTCGTCAGTCATTTTCGAATTCTTACAGTGGTTCATTCAGATTCTTTTTCCTTGATTATCATATTAATTCATTCATTCTTTCCAATCCTACTGGTGGTTCATGAAGACCTTCCTCAAGTTTGCGCTATATCTTCTCAATCCTTTTCAAGAAGAATAAGTAGTAGGCAAAATCCATTGCTTGTCAATAATTAAATTTGATGAAGGATAAGCACACAATAAATCTTACTCTTATTTCATCAGAGTGATTAATCCCTTCCTTCAGAGTTTTTTCGTGAGGAATAAATTCTAGTTCCAAGTGTTTTCATCTTTTTTTTCCGGAGTTCAAATTTCCTCAGCCATTTCGTCGAAACCTCCATCTAAATCATCGCAAGGCTCATCTTATTCTTTCATTCTTTCATTCTATCTCATCATCCTTTTTGTCAACGGAGTTCTTCACGGTGGTTATTCACGATTTAATTCATTCTTCAAGAGTTCATCAAGATTCTTGTCGGTGGAGTTCAAATATCTTTTCTTCTCGCGTCTCGAAGTGCAATTAACTCTCCGTTTCCTTTTGAAATGGAGTTTTGCATTTCTTCTTTCGTCTCAGTAATCCAATCATTTCCGTTTGCGGCTGGTTATCACCTCATAATTTCTGAGATGTTATCCATAAGTCCACGGCAAGCTTATTCTTTCGTTGTTGATTTTCTCAACAACCCCATTCAATCCTTCCAAGTTCTTTTCATTCAAATTCTTTCAATTCTTCCGGAGGCATTGCGTTGTTTATCTCGTCAAGTGTCATTCCATCTTCTGAAGCTCGTGTTCTATTCCTCCATGTTTTAACCGGAGTGCTGCCTAAATCCTTTTAGTCTTATTCGTTTCTTATCTCGTTCTAACCGAAGTGGTTTCATAGTCTATCTAATTTCGTGAGCTTTTGATTCTCGCCTTTCTTGTCCTTCCTCTCTTATTCTAGAGTGCTCTCGATTCTTTGCTTCTTCTCTTGAGTTCTTGTTTCACCTCATCCCTTTTCCCTTCTGTCTCGGTCCTAAGATCTCGGGACGAGATCTCTTGTTAGTGGAGGAGTGTTGTAACACCCCGGATCCGATGCGCCAGGTGTCTGCCAGTTATTCGCAGTCGTTGCCATGTAATTTGCTTGCATGTTGCATTTTGTCATGTCATCATGTGCATTGCATTGCATACGTGTTCGTCTCATGCATCCGAGCATTTTCCCCGTTTTCCGTTTTGCAATGCGGCGCTCCTATGCCCTCCGGCGTTCCCCTTTTCGTCTCCTGTTGTGAGTGGGTGTTAAACTTTCTCGAAATGGCCCGAGGTTTGCCAAGCGGCCTTGGTATAGCACCGGTAGACCGCCTGTCAAGTTTCATGCCATTTGGAGGTCGTTTGGTACTCCAACGGTTAACCGGGTAACCGTAAACCCCTCCTTCTCTTTGCAGCGCAACACCCTTCCAAAGTGGCCCAAAACCCATCTAACTTCCCTCCATGCTCTCGGTCGTTCGATCACGATCGCGTGGCCGAAAACCGCTCCTCATTTGGACTCTCCTAGCTCCCTCTACCTCTAAAACTAGCCCCTCCCCTGAAATTTGCGGATGAATTCGCAGACGAAACCCTAAAATCCCCCCCTCTCCGCGCCGGACACGTCCGCCCCCGGCTGGACATGTCCGCC
>NC_041383.1:601278656-601359461 GCF_002162155.2 Triticum dicoccoides
GCCGCCGTGGCCGAGTGGCACCGCCCCGTCGTCTCCTCCGCCTCCCCTCACCGGGATCCGGCCGGATCCGGCGAGATCCTGCCCGGATCCGCCATCTCCGGCCCTCCCTCGTCTTCTCCGGCCATCCTCCGGCGAGCATCTCCGGCGATCTCCGTAATCCGTGCGAAGGTTAACTTTCCCCCCCTCTGAAAAAACTGCTAAGTCCCCGTGCCTGCAATAATTTTCATGCCATGTTGGACCTGCCATATCTCTGTGCATGTAGCTCCGTTTCGTGCGTGTAATATGTCAAATTGTTCGCCTCAACGAGTACATCATTTCATTCCATTGCATCATATTCATGTGAGGTCATCTTGATGCCTGAATCATCGTTGTAAGAGTGCTTCATAATGTTTTCTGCTGTCTGTTATCAGAACGAGCTCATTTGTCATTTTTGCCATGATTGATGTGTGCATCCTATGAGGTTGATGTCTACATGTGATTTGATCTATGTCATGTCTTCTTTACAGAGGTGTATGCCATGAATTTTTGTGATCAATGTGGTGACTAGCACAAGCATGCAAACTAGGCTTTGTGATATTGCTGTTTTCAGTCCCTGTTCTGCTGTTATTTTGATGCCATGTAAACATGTTGCTACTAATCATTCTATGCATAATATGGAGATGATCACTAAACATGTTTTGTTCTAAATGTCATTCTATATCCATCCATGCCCCTGGTTGCATTTATAGCCTGCTTTAGCTTGTTGTAATCTTGCTCCAAAGTTGCTTCATAATGTTGTTGTCAGCCTGTTAACATTAAGTTCAGTTGTTGCCATGGGTTTTCCTAGTGATCCATGCACCCTATGTACTTGCTATTGCCATGCCTAGCTTCACAAACATGTCTTCTTACTGTTGGTTGCCTTGCCATGCCATGTCATGATCTGTAGTGAGTTGCACAAGCTCATCTACATGCCTTCATAATTCTGTTTCTGCCATGTTTGAATCTGTAATATAACTTGCTATGTTTACATGGGTGCCATCATATTTTCTGATCCTTTTTGGCTTATGGTCAGTAAGGGACTTTTGATCTATGCTTTGAATAGATTCATGCCATGCCTTTGTTTGCCATGATAAGTTCCTTTAACATGTTGTTTGATAGCTCTAAACATTGTATCGTGATGTTATTTTCTGCAAAGTCTGAAATTGTTATAACTTGCAATCTTACCATGTGTGTTTGAGCAAGTTCTAGTGACTTCTGGAGATAGCTCAGTGTTCATGTTTTTAATGCTTTATCTGTACATCATGCCCATGCCTTTTGTTATTATGTTGAGGTGCTGTAGCATTTTGTTTTGATGCTTGCAATATGCCTAGTTGCTGTTTTGGACAGCTTGTCCTTTAAACTTGTAGTGTGCATGTGTTGAACCGTTGCTCCTTTTTGAGTGTGCTCTATATGAAACTTGCTTAAAATTGCATGTAGTTTCATATTATCATGTTGCATCCTTGTTTTTAGGTGTTTTCTTGATGTTTGGGTGCATTTTGCATCAATGCCATGTTTAACTTGTTTTGCTCATATCTTCTAGGCCGTAGCTCCGAACTAAATAAAATTTATATGTAAGTTGACTAGAATCTCGTGTAGATCATCTTGGTGCATCTTAACTTGCTGTTTAACAACTTGAACATAAGTTTTATTCAGATCTGGACCAATTTCGAAATATGCATATGAGGACTTACCGGAATTGTTATATGTTGTTCCCGGCCTCATTTAAACTTGCCTTGATATGTTGCTCTTGTTTGCATCATCTCTTGCCATGAGTAGCCTGATGTAGCTTTGTCATGCATCATGCTTGTTGTGCATCATGCCTTGTTCATGTGTGGTGTGTTTACTATGTTGTTGTGCTTCTTCTCGATAGTTCCCGTTTCGTTGCGATCGTGAGGATTCGTTCGTCTACGGTTGGTTCGGCTTCATCCGTTCGTCTTCTTCATGGACTCGTTCTTCTTCCTTGCGGGATTTCAGGCAAGATGACCGCTACCCTGGATCTCACTACTATCATTGCTATGCTAGTTGCTTCGTTCTATCGCTATGCTGCGTTCACTATCTTTTGCTCATCAAGCCATCCCAAATTGCCATGAACCTCTAACCTTTGACACCTTTCCTATGCAAACCGTTGTTTGGCTATGTTACCGCTTTTGCTCAGCCCCTCTTATAGCGTTGCTAGTTGCAGGTGAAGTTGAAGATTTCTCCATGGTGGACAGGATTTTGATTGGGATATCACAATATCTCTTATATTATTAATGCATCTATATACTTGGTAAAGGGTGGAAGACTCGGCCTTTTGCCTGGTGTTTTGTTCCACTCTTGCCGCCCTAGTTTCCGTCAAACCGGTGTTATGTTCCCGGATTTTGCGTTCCTTACGCGGTCGGGTGATTTATGGGACCCCCTTGACTGTTCGCTTTGAATAAAACTCCTCCAGCAAGGCCCAACCTTGGTTTTACCATTTCCCTTACCACCACCTACTTTTCCCTTGGGAGTCGCTCTCTCGAGGGTCATCTTTATTATAGCCCCCCCGGGCCAGTGCTTGTCTAAGTGTTGGTCTGAACTAGAGCCCTTTGCAGCGCCCCCTCAGGGAAACTTGAGGTCTGGTTTTAGTTGTACGGATTACTCATCCAGTGTTGCCCTAAGAATGAGATATGTGTAGCTCCTATCGGGATTGTCGGCGCATGGGGCGGTCTTGCTGGTCTTGTTTTACCATTGTCGAAATGTCTTGTAAACCGGGATTCTGAGTCTGATCGGGTCTTCCTGGGAGAAGGTCTATTCCTTCGTTGATCGCGAGACCTTGTCATGGGCTAAGTTGGGACACCCCTGCAGGGTATAATCTTTCGAAAGTCGTGCCTACGGTTATAGGCAGATGGGAATTTGTTAATGTCCGGTTGTAGATAACTTGACACCAGATCCGAATTAAAACACATCAACCGCGTGTGGAGCCGTGATGGTCTCTTCTCGGCGGAGTCCGGGAAGTGAACACGGTTTCTGGGTTATGTTTGATGTAAGTAGGAGTTTAGGATCACTTCTTGATCATTGCTAGCTTCATGACCGTTCTGATTTCTCTCTTCTCGCTCTTATTTGCGTATGTTAGCCACCATATTATGCTTAGTCGCTGCTGCAACCTCACCACTTTACCCCTTCCTTTCCCTTTAAGCTTTGCTAGTCTTCATACCCATGGTAATGGGATTGCTGAGTCCTCGTGGCTCACAGATTACTACAACAACAGTTGTAGGTATAGGTTGTGCGATGATCATGACGCGAGAGCGATGTTTGCTTGCGTTGAGTTCTTCTTCTGCTTCTTCTTCGATCAGGGATAGGTTCCAGGTCGGCAGCCTGGGCTAGCAGGGTGGATGTCGTTTGAGTTTCTATTTGTGATTCATCCGTAGTCGGATGAAGCTCTGATGTATTGTGATGTTGTATTCGAGTGGCATTGTATGGCTTATGTATGTATCCCCATCTATTATGTAATGTTGATGTAATGATATCCACCTTGCAAAAGCGTTTTAGTATGCGGGTCTGTCCTTGGTGGGACCTTCGAATTCCTTTTAGATAGGGTCGCATATTGGGCGTGACACTTTTACAGATGAAGCACGTGCTACACCCGTCCAGGATACAGCACAACGGAGACACAAGCGCAGACGTGCAGCAGGGACCCGTTGCAAGGATTCTTTTCAGATTAAGACCCTGTGTAAACCTTTCTTACTGTCTCTTGTTGATACACATCCCTCGGTTTCTTACCATAGCCGAGGAGGAGGCTGATGTTTTGGCATCGGCCGCGTCAGAAGTTCCCGACTGTACCTGGACACTAGGGGCTTAGGGTATTGTTCTGCCCGGTATCATAAAGACCGAACACCTCAGGGAGTGTTCGGCGTCTCGAGTTAGGCCTTATATGCATCAGCTCCGAATCATGTCTTTGGTCAAATGTTGGGTTTGCCCGGCTCCTGTCTTTTGCTGCCTTACGTTCCGCTCCATCGGCTAACGCGGCACAAGGAGAACTACTGCGATTGTGCCCCGGTTCGGCCGGGCGAGCACCTCAGTAGAGAAAGCCGAAAACTGACTGTCATGATATAGCGAGAGACTGGTCAACCACTCGATCGACCATTGGAATGTTTAGAATTCCTCCACTTTGACGAAGGACCGCTTCCCGGTCAGGCACATACGCGCCCCGAGTTCGGAGAAGAGCGGTGCCACTAGGGGCTATATAGTAGCCCCACATTCGAGCTCCTATGGCTAAGTGAAAGTGATAAAGCATTATAGTCCGGTTGCCTAGTTTGCTATGCTATCACCTCCTTAAAAGGGCCAAGACGTTGGATTAAGTGTGAAAAAGCGCTTTTCTTTTTGCAAACACCCCCGCACTATGTGCGTGGGGGCTGAAGCCAAAGACTGCCATCTTTCAGATCATACATACATATACGGCCGCACCGGAGATAGTTCAATACTTGAGCGCACAAGTATAAAAAGCTATTGCATTATAAACATGATCTCAGAAATCATACATGTCGTTTAAACATAACATCTTTCGAGCACTGTGACTCTATTAAACGAGCGCCCTGCAGGACTTCCTCAAAATAGTGCTCGGTGGGGAATCGGCTTTTGTCCGAACCCCGGGATGCAACAGCGGTGGCATCCATCTCCGCCCAATATGTCTTAACATGGGCGAGAGCCATCCGTGCACCTTCTATGCATGCCGACCGCTTCATCGCCCCGATATGAGGCACCGCCCCAAGGAATTGCCGCAACAAGCCAAAATAACTCTTTGGCTTGGGCCTTTCTGGCCACATATGAGCGACCACATCCGTCATGGCAAGTCCGGACAATCTATTCAGCTCAGCCCACTCAACCAGCCGATCACTCAACGGAAGTGGACGCTCCGGACTATGGAATTGAGACCAGAAAAGCTCTTCCATTTCGTGATCCTTCTGGCTTCGGAAGTGCACGACTGCGTCCGCCGCACTCGCCGCCAAATTCAGATAAGGATCCTCCGCACCGCACAATCGGCCCAGCTGAGCATACTTCGGATCTGTGAGCTTCCTACGCAGCATAAAGGTCTTTCCAGCCACAATGTCTCCGACCTGACGCAGTTCCTCCTTCTTAGCCCGCATCGCACTACGGGCATCCTTGGCTTCGGCGTCGGCCTTCTTCAGGTCCTCTTGCTCTGCTCGGCGTTCTCTTTCAAGAACCTCCTGGCGGTCGGTAGCATCTGTTAACTTCGCGGCCATTCCGGGCATCTCCTCCCTGCTTCGGCGGTGAGCATCCTTCTCGGCTTCTAGCTCTTCCGCTGCCTTCGAGGAAGCTGCCTCGCTTTTTCTGGCTTGCTCCTTGTCCTGAGCAAGCTCTGCTCGAAGGTCTTCCACAGCAGCAGCACCATCTGCATCAAGCATACAAATTGTAAGGAATGGGCGTCAGCTCCCTTACTAGGCGACCGCGGAGCAACCACATACCTTGTGACTCATCAAGTCGTTTATTGACCAGCGAGATGTCCGCATCCGCAATGTCGAGTTGCCTATTCAGCTTGGCAACTCCATCAGTCCGGCTGGCCACCGAATGTTCCGCCACCTGCATAGGAAAGGAGACAATCTATAACTGAGATTATGATCCTCGGCACGCTATCGCTTTCGATAGCATACCAAGTCTCAGGGGCTACTATCTATACAGGGCGCACTTCATGTGCAAAACTGTCAAAAGGTATGTCATTTTTTGCGTACATCAAACCCCATCAGCAAACTTCCGACGGCCTCACACAACCCGCTTTCGGCGGACGAGATCCTCTCAATCACCATAATCTTTAATGTGCGGTGATCTTCTGAGATAGACGCCCTCTTGAGCAAATCCTGCAGCTCCACCAGCCGTACCCCAATGGGTGCCGGAATCTCCGGCCCCGCCGGACTCGGGGAGACCCTCCGTGACGACACCTCAGGGTTGTACGCCCCGCCAGACGGGTCAGCAGATGGAGGCGTCTCGCTCTCCATCATCTCCGGACAAAGGTCCCCCGAAGTTGAGCTCTGCTGAGATGGGATGAGATCCGAACTACAAGGTGAAAACTTCGGTTACCTTTGGAAATAACATAGGGGCGTTCCCTATTCCCCTTTTTACTTACGGCTCACTAGAGGGCTGATTCCTCCGAGGAGACAGTACGCCCGGGGCTCTTCCCGGCACAGGACCTTCCGGTACAAATTTCTTTCCCCGCTTTGAGGCCTTGGCCTCCGGGTCTTCGGAAGCGGTCCTCTTATCCCCCTGGAAGGAGGGACTCTCGATTCCTCCCTTACTTAAAGCATCCTTGGCAGAGGTGGTAGTTCCCCTGTGCCCCCCTTCGCCCTCCTCCGAAGGTGCCACCTCCAACATTTTGATTAACACAGGATCCTGCGTGGTCTCAGGGAGGGGGGCCGGACACCATATCAGTTTTGCTCGCGCTATCCACTCCTGTCCAAGGGATAGCTGGTTAAAAGGCAAACCCACGATAAATAAATGGACGATGTGTCCGGACACAAGGCTACTTACTTGAGTATCCTGGCGACTGCAGCTTAGGCCAGCATCCTCGGTCAAGTTCGGACGCATCTCTTGCGATCCGAAGAACAGTTTGTACATCTCCACGGGTGTCAAACCCATGAAGTGTTGAAGAGCTTGTGGCCCCTCCGGATTAAATTCCCATAGGCGGAGGGGGCGACGTTTGCAGGGCAGTAGGCGCCGGATCAGCATAACCAGTACCACTACGACCAGATTGATCTCCCTTTCTTGGAGGCCTCGAATCCGGTCCGGCAATAGGGGTACGTCTTTGGACGGCCCCCAGTCACGCCCCTTGTTGACCCATGACGTCAACTGTTGTGGAGGGCCCGAGCGGGAGACGGGCGGTGGCCTCTGCCTGCTGCCCCTGGGAGCGGTGATATAGAACCACTCCTGTTGCCACAAGCCGAGCTCCTCCTGAAAAGAGCCCTCGGGCCATGGAGCATCGGCCCTCTTGCTTATAACCGCCCTGCCGCACTCTGCCTGACGCCCCTCAATCATCTTCGGCTCCACGTTGAAGGTTTTGAGCCACAAGCCGAAGTGAGGGGTAGTGCGGAGGAAGGCTTCGCAGACGACCATGAATGATGAGATGTGGAGGATGGACTCCGGAGCCAAGTCATGGAATTCTAGCCCATAGTAAAACATGAGCCCCCTCACGAAGGGATCCATCGGGAAGCCTAAACCCCGATGGAGGTCAGACACGAACATGAAGCTGTCACATCCCTAGTTCTGGTATGCTCTGGGCTAGCTAGTCATGTGTTGCATCATGTTTAAATTTCTTTTAAACCTGAAATGGGGATTGTTGAAACCCTGGCATCAATTGAATTCAACTAGGTTCAATAAAAATATTTTCAATGAGCCCAAAATGCCTTTGGAAATGTTCATGATCTTTGATAAAGGTGAAAACCTCTGCCAAAAATGATGAGCATATTTCTTGGCCATTTATGGATTTTTGAATTAACTCATAAAGTATTTGAATTTGGGCATTCGAATGCTATAAATAATTTAAATGCTCAAATAATTCTGAAACTAAATGTGGGCTGTTGCATATATTTTAGAAGGTGCCCACAATTATTTTCAGGATTTTTAGAAGTGCCCTGGTATTTTTAATAAAGCCCTAAAACTACAGAATAATAGAAAACAGAAGCAATAAATAAAAGAGAAGGAACTTACCTGGCGCTCACCTGACAGCCCAGCCGGCCCAGCTCCCGTTCCGGCCCAGCCTACCAGCGCCCCCTTGTCATCTTCCTCCTCTGCCAGGAGGACAAACGGGTGCGTGGCGAGCGCCGATGCTGCCCCGGCCACCTCCTGCTTCCCCGGCCCCTCCTAGACGACGCCACGGAGTGCCACGCAGCCCTATCTCTCTCTCACTCTCTCCCGACCCCTTCCCCCTTCTCTGCTCTCTCCATCTCGCGCCCGAGCGCGCTCACCGCCGCCGCTCGCTGCTGCCGTGGCCACAGCCACTGCCTCGCCTTGCCGTTGCGCCCAGAGGCTCCGCCTCGACCCCTTCTTCCTCTCCACCGAGCCACGAGGTCCCGGACGCGCTGCAACGCCGCCACCATCGCCGTTTCCATCGCCGGCCACCAAAGCTCACCGCCGTCAATTCGCGACGTCTAGCGCGCCCCCGAGCCCACTGACCTTCTGCGCCGCCTCCCTGTGAGCTCCTCATCTCTCCTCTTTGCTCGCCCCCTCCGTTCCCGTCTCTAGCCGTCGTTCCGCAAGTGCCCGAAGCTCGCCACCGACGGCCATGTCACCGTCGTGGCTACAGACGCCGTAGCTTTCCCTTGAGCACGTCATCGTGCTCGTGCTACTCCCAGGAGACGAACGCACCTGCTAGCTCACCTTCCCATGCACCATAGCAAGTAGCCGGTCCTGCCCGAGCTCCGGCCGCCGCCAGGAGCTCGATTCCGGTGAACTCCGACCACCCTGTGCCCTCCCATCGGTCTCCCTGATGCGCACGGGCACGGGCTTCCTTCTGGTGCCCCTGGCGCGTCGACCCTTGGCCTCTGGCGAGTTCCGAGCGGGCTCCGCCGTGGTTCGGGGTCGCCGCAGGCTGAACTCCGGTGAGCCGACGTGGCCGCGTGATTAGCGCTAATCACGGACAGCTAACCCTCCCTAGAGCCACTGACGTATGGGCCCCATGCCCTTAATTAATATTTGTTTATTTTCTATTAAGTTTTAACCTAACCACCGTGGGCCCACGCGTCAGCTTTGACCAAGCTGACGTGGCCGTTGACTGGGCCCACATGTCAGCGACTCATACCAGCCTGAGACACTGATCGGTGGACCCCACTGGTCAGGTTTGACCTGGACTGCACCCCGTTGACTCGCCTACGTCATGCTGACGTAGTGCTGACGCAGTAATGCATTTTCTGGAATTAGTTTAATTCTAAATATTCAGGAAATTCCAGAAAATGTTTAAAACTTGTAAAATTTATATAAAATCAACCGTAGCTCAGAATGAAATAATTTATATATAAAAAATGATTAGAAAAATCCAATCTATCCATCTGTACTATTTTCATGCATGTTAGAACAACTTATAACTTCTGTTTAGTACAAATCATATAAAGGGCATTTAAAACATCACATATGGAGTTTGAATTTGAATCTTGGATTCAAACCAACTTCATTTAATCTGGTTTTAGCTGCATTAGCACAAACCACAGCATATTGCCATGTCACATTCGTGCATCATATTGTGCATTGCATTGATTGTGTTTCCTTCTCTGTTGCCGGTATTTGTCCCCTCTCGGTAGACGTTGTACCGATGTTGTGATCGTTGACACTGATGAAGACTCAATGCTATCTTCAGAAGTGCCAGGCAAGCAAAACCCCCTTGTTCATTCCGATAAAATCCCACTCTCTCGCCCTTGCTCTCTTTTACTGCATTAGGACAACACCGATTCATCTGTTACTTGCTGCGGTAGTTGAACCCCTTTATCCTCTGCATGACCTGTCATTGCCACAGTAAATAGATGAAACCCACTAGCATGAGTAGGAGTTGTTTGAGCCCTGATGTGCCTACTCATTCATGTTTGTTTGTCATGCCTGCTACTGCTTAGAGTTGAGTCAGGTCTGATTCATCGGGGATGAATTGGAGGTGTGTGAACATGTCCTATTGTGTGTGAGCTAAGTGTGTGAACACGATTTGGTAAAGGTAGCGGTGAGAGGCCATGTAGGAGTACATGGTGGGTTGTCTCATTGCAGCCGTCCTCAGGAACCGAGTTCTGTGTTTGTGATCCATGACCAGTTACTACCACACATTGGGTTCCGGTAACTCGACCCCTCTCGACTTATTAATCAACATGATCTCTGTCCAGGAGTTGCAACTAGTTTCTGGTGTTTGTATGTAGTGTTAGTAGTCTACCAATTGGCACCCGGTATAGGTGGGCTTGGGACAGACTAGGCACAGTGGCCCGGTGTACCAAGTGGCACCCGGATGGTGGACTTGGGAACCCTGCACACATCGTTTGGGGCCGTGAGCGACACCCCGGCCGGATCTCCTTGTGGATGGAACCCGAATAGGCGATAAACCTGGACTAGAGACTTGTTTGGTTATTCAGGTTGTGGCCGACTCCCTCGCCCGGCTTCCGCTTGAAGGTTGCCGAGGTACATGACGTCTACAGGGCGATAAGTGGCGAGAGCGTGTGTGAAGAAGTACACCCCTGCAGGGTTATCATTATCTATTCGAATAGCCGGATTCCTCGGATATGGAAACTTGGACCCCTTGCATAGTTCATAGACAAGTGAAAGTGGATACTCTAAAATACGCAAGATAAGCGTGAGTGCTATGGATGGCATTCTCATAGGGAGACGGGAGCGGATCCATAGTGGTGTATTGATATGGTGAATATGTGGACTCGTGTGCGCCACCTCAAAAGAGTTACTTGCAGTCGTAGTTCAGGATAGCCACCGAGTCAAAGCTGGCTTGCTGCAGTTAAACCCCACCATCCCCTTTGTTGATAATGATGCATATGTAGTTAGATCTGATGTAAGTCTTGCTGGGTACATTTGTACTCATGTTGCTTAATTTATGTTTTTGCAGAGAGACTTCAGTCTCGCTAGTAGTACCGCGTGGACTTCGACGTTTAGCTTGTTACCTTAGCTACGATCTTGTGCCCTCGGCAGGATCTGATAGACAGTCAGGCTTCTCAGCCTTTTTCATTTGTAGATGTTTGTACCCAGACATGTTAAGCTTCTGCTTGTGTTTTGACTTGTATGCTCTGAGTGTTGGGTCATGAGACCCATGTTTGTAATATCTCGCTCCTCGGAGCCTATTGAATAAAACACTTGAGTTGTAGGGTCATGTTGTGTTGCCATGTTGTATTTGCACATATCGAGCATATTGTGTGTATGTTATTGAAATGCTTGGTATGTGTGGGATCTGACTATCTAGTTGTTTATCCTTAGTAGCCTCTCTTACCGGGAAATGTCTCCTAGTGTTTCCATGGTAGCTTGCTACTGCTCCAGAACACTTAGGCTGGCCGGCATGTGTCCTTCTTCTTTCCTGTGTCTGTCCCTTCGGGGAAATGTCACGCGATGAATACCGGAGTCCTGTTAGCCCGCTACAGCCCGGTTCACCGGAGTCCTGCTAGCCCAGTGCTACAGCCTGGATTCACTTGCTGATGACCGACACGTTCGATGTTGGGTCATGGATGCCTGTCCCTGTAAGTTTGTGCCACTTTGGATTTACGACTAGCCTTGTCAGCCCGGGCTCCATATCATATGGATGCTAGCGACACTATCATATACGTGTGCCAAAAGGCGCAAACGGTCCCGGGCAAAGGTAAGGCGACACCCGTGGGGATACCGTGCGTGAGGCCACAAAGTGATATGAGGTGTTACATGCTAGATCGATGGGGCATTGAGTCGGGGTCCTGACAGCTTTGATATTAGAGCTTGACTGCCTATAGGATTACCAAGCCAAACTAGTCGAAGTTGAGTCTAGAATTTCTTTAGTTATGTGTAGGGGAATTGATTGTGGGATGGAACGTAAGGCTCTTTTCACTCCTTTATCTCATGCCCTTCTGATCTGAGTCATCTTATCTTTCCTGCGGGGTTAAGAAACTAGGCTTTCTCCTCTTCTATCAGGATCATGTGTTACTAATCTGTAGACTTATAGAATTGTTGGATTTAAGCCTCGATTCAGTTCCTACTACTTCTGTATGATAATTTTTGATCTCGAAACCTTGATATTGTGCTTCTGAGTGGTTTTGCCACCATTTTGGCAGCATGTCTCAAATCTTTTCAAGCATTTACAGCTGTTATGTTGTCCGAGTCATCCCAGGTTTCTAAACACTCTGATGCACTTGCAAAATCCTTTCCCTCTGGTTTTGATGTTCTTCTATGCCAGGTTAATCACACAAATTGTTGAGTTGAGGTACTCTATTGCCTCGACATATATGTTGAAGTTTTTATTATGACCCTAGGTGTCTTAGGGGATCATCTAGTAGTCTAGCCATGTTTTGTGATCCCAGTGTGATGATTCTGGCCTTCATTCTCGAAAGCATCCCGTGATGCCACTTAGTAGTAGGTATTCTATTCATGGGGTTTTGAACCCGAGATTCACCGTACTTACTTCATGTTGATAGTGTTTGCTCGTTCCCTTAGGTTATTAGTAACCTTTGTGATAGTCCTCGAAGTTCATGGTATTTCCTTCTTCCAAATACTATGAACCACTTTATGGTAGAAGTTTGTTGGATCAAAAGATCACAACAGGAGTGCCCTCGATGAGTTCTCCATTCTATATTGCGACTCTGCCAGTTCTACTTTTCTGCATGGGTTATCCGGAAAAAACTTGTTGAACTTGTTTCGACATACTAACCTATGCATCCACTACTCAGAAAACCGTATGTTTCTTTGGGTTGTCCCTCTTTAGTTGTCTTCTGACCTCGTCTATCAATTGATAGTCAGGAGTAGTTATGCATCCGTCGATGCCACTACTCTTGTGGTCCGTCAAGCCATTCTATTCCGGAATGACTAGGAGAAACAAACTCCAGTACCTCATCCATATCCAGGATTGGGTCAAAGTAGTCATACTCCACAGATCAAATACTAATCCAGTTTTTGTTCTGTTCTACCCTGAAGTATTACCCTCTTTATGTCAAGAAAGTCATAGGAATTACACATCATCTTATGAATTCTTGGTGCAGTGATACTTCTCGCCATCATTATTCATTCCTTGGTCCCCGTGTTGTTGAACCGGAATGCCGACAAGTGAATCGTGATGTGGGAAATCAATACTGCTAGCAACCCCGTTGCTTGGTAGTTAAAGGACAATAATTTCATTCTTAGCGTATTCGTTCTTGAATCATCATTCTAAGATAGATCGTGCTACCTAGTCCTTATTTCCGGTGCACCTTTCGATCAATGAGTTGGGGCTATGCCAATCCCTTGCTTATTTGATCATCTCATCTTGCCCTGAAAAGCAAGATTGTTCTCGAGCTTAATAGCATATCGGTGGTTCGTGATTTTCCGTATATCTTCTCGGAAGTATCACCAGGTTGCCACCTGACCGCTATGTTGAGTTCGTGATCAAGTTGGTTTACTCCTGTAAACCACCCTTTCTCCAAGAATCCGTGTTGGATACCCCTGAGCTAGTTGGTTAAGCTAAACGACAACTTGGAGAGTGGAAGATAAAAGCTTACCTTAGTTCGTTTCAAAGGGATATCCTGGTGTTGGTGTGTTAGTTGAAGAAAGATGATATCTTCATCGATTGGTCCCTGTGATCAGTTATTGGACCTATTGTCTTATAAAAACTTTGATTTGAGTGTGGGCTATCGTCAAATCAAATCAGAACCAACGATATTCGTAATGTTTTCTTACTCGTGGTTGTCCCTCGAGCATACACCATTATATCTTTTGGTCTGACCAATACTATCACCTTGTTCACATAATGGCGGAATTCCAGTGATATGGAAATTCTGATGAGTTGTTGTTGGGCCCATCAGCAGCATTTTGTCTCCTCCATGATTCAAGTTGAACATTGAGCTAGTGTTGGAAACTTTATAAGCATTATCTTCATGTCCCGTGCATGAAGCATATGTTCGGATGAAAGAAGTGACTCCCTTTAATTCATGTGCATCTGATGCAAGTTGTAACCGTGAATTCAAGGAAGTCAATGTTTGTTTCCTTTGGAATCATCCCAAGTTAGTCACACATGTGCAAAATATACTATGGGTTGGTAGATTAATTACCTCCACTCCATATGTATTCCGTAGCACCCCAAGCCACTGATTGATTTGTTCAAGGAGAAGAAGTTCCTTCATAAGAGCTAATCATATGACTTATGTAAGGACTCCGTTATCCGCGATGATGGTTCCCTGCCAGAACTCGGCAGTGTTTTATTATAAGACTACCATGTGATCATGTTTCCCTGGAACAGCGTGTTCACACGTGCGTAGCAGAACCAGCTCATGCTTTGGAGCTTGCTATCGTAGTTCATTTCCCGAGAATCTCGCAACGTCATCTCGTCGATTTGTGTTGAAAACTTTCATTTTTCTTCCTAGACTCGATGAGTCTGGAATATCCTGACACCAACCAGATCTGAATCTCAGGCAGATATGATGGTTGGAACATTTCCCAAGAACTATAATATTGGTTCCTCGATAACCGGTAAAGTGGATGTCGTGGCCAACACACCCAGCCGGAAGACCTATTATTGTAGTATCTTGTTTTAAGAAGTTGGCCACCTCCCCATAAGGATTTCGCAGGATTTACCTCCGTAGTTATTCCTTATGGATTCTTGTGCTCCTGAAGTCCGAGCTTTTACTTGATGTTCTAGATATCAAACCATAATTATCTATGGATTACGCTAGCATATCAAGGAGAACATTAGAAGCGGAGTGCTAAATGTCCCTCGGTCGATCATCCAGATTTTGTTTCCTTGGCCTCGCTAAGGTGAAATCTGAGAAGGTGTTATCTTCCTTTGCATCTGCATCTTCCACCGGTATTCATCATGGTAGTATGTTGTGTTGCCAGCATCCTTGACACGGATATTGGTAAAACCTTGATGAATATGGAGATGCTCAAGTCCTTGAGAGCACGCACAAGCAAAATCATCCCTTGAGTTGTTTTCAACAAAGTAATCCACATAATCTATTCTAATCCGGGTATGCCATTCTACCGAAACCCTCCAATCGATCACTCGAGAATTGCCTTAGGCTGGTATAAAGAGTTTCAATGGTCTCTGAATCAAAGGTAATTCTTTTTTCCACTTAAGGGATATTCCTACGAGTCACCTTCCCTAAGGTGCCCCGTTATGGTATCATGGCAATTCAACTCCTCGCTACGTTGACAACCGATCACCACATTCTTAAGTCTGGAATTGTTGTCTACCTAGCGAGCCCTCGTCATCTGTCTCACTCCATTTCTTAGGATCTATGCTTCGTGTCTCAGCTCAAGAGATGTGTCAATGTCTCATTCCGCGAGTTGATCCTAAGTTGTTCGATCTTCGAGAAGATCGATCCTTCTAGAGTCTCCTTCTCCTCTCGTTGTCATGTTTGTTGGAGTTCTCAGAGCAAGACGATGGGACAAAGATGGTGATCGAATCAACGTTCTCATGAAGAGCAATTGGATCGTGAAGATTGTGTTAGTTTGCGTTCCCTCGTCATCTTACCCTACGCTTGAATCTCGGGACGAGATTCTTGTTTAGTAGGGGTGAGTTGTCACATCCCTAGTTCTGGTATGCTCTGGGCTAGCTAGTCATGTGTTGCATCATGTTTAAATTTCTTTTAAACCTGAAATGGGGATTGTTGAAACCCTGGCACCAATTGAATTCAACTTGGTTCAATAAAAATATTTTCAATGAACCCAAAATGCCTTTGGAAATGTTCATGATCTTTGATAAAGGTGAAAACCTCTGCCAAAAATGATGAGCATATTTCTTGGCCATTTATGGATTTTTGAATTAACTCATAAGGTATTTGAATTTGGGCATTCGAATGCTATAAATAATTTAAATGCTCAAATAATTCTGAAACTAAATTTGGGCTGTTGCATATATTTCAGAAGGTGCCCACAATTATTTTCAGGATTTTTAGAAGTGCCCTGGTATTTTTAATAAAGCCCTAAAACTACAGAATAATAGAAAATAGAAGCAATAAATAAATAAGAAGGAACTTACCTGGCGCTCACCTGACAGCCCAGCCGGCCCAGCTCCCGTTCCGGCCCAGCCCACCAGCGCCCCCTTGTCATCTTCCTCCTCTGCCAGGAGGACAAACGGGTGCGTGGCGAGCGCCGACGCTGCCCCGGCCACCTCCTGCTTCCCCGGCCACCTCCTGCTTCCCCGGCCCCTCCTAGATGACGCCACGGAGCGCCACGCAGCCCTGGCTCTCTCTCACTCTCTCCCGACCCCTTCCCCCTTCTCTGCTCTCTTCCTCTCGCACCCGAGTGCGCTCACCGCCGCCGCTCACTGCTGTCATCCCCACAGCCACTGCCTCGCCTTGCCGTTGCGCCCAGAGGCTCCGCCTCGACCCCCTCTTCCTCTCCATCGAGCCACGAGGTCCCGGAAACGCTACAACGCCGCCACCATCGCCGTTTTCATCGCCGGCCACCGAAGCTCACCGCCATCGATTCGCGACGTCTGGCGCGCCCCCGAGCCCACTGACCTTCTGCGCCGCCTCCCTGTGAGCTCCTCATCTCTCCTCTTTGCTCGCCCCCTCCGTTCCCGTCCTCTAGCCGTCGTTCCGCAAGTGCCCGAAGCTCGCCGCCGACGGCCATGTCACCGTCATGGCTACAGACGCTGTAGCTTGCCCCTGAGCACGTCATCGTGCTCGTGCTACTCCCAGGAGATGAACGCATCTGCTAGCTCACCTTCCCATGCACCATAGCAAGTAGCCGGTCCTGCCCGAGCTCCGGCCGCCGCCAGGAGCTCGATTCCGGTGAACTCCGGCCACCCTGTGCCCTCCCGTCGGTCTCCCCGGATGCGCACGGGCACGGGCTTCCTTCTGGTGCCCCTGGCGCGTCGACCCGTGGCCTTTGGCGAGTTCCGAGCGGGCTCCACCGTGGTTCGGGGTCGCCGCCGGCTGAACTCCGGCGAGCCGACGTGGCCGCGTGATTAGCGCTAATCATGGCCAGCTAACCCTCCCTAGAGCCACTGACATATGGGCCCCACGCCCTTAATTAATTTTTTTTTATTTTCTGTTAAGTTTTAACCTAACCACCATGGGCCCACGCGTCAGCTTTGACGAAGCTGACGTGGCCGTTGACTGGGCCCACATGTCAGCGACTCATACCAGCCTGAGACACTAATCTGTGGACCCCACTGGTCAGGTTTGACCTGGACCGCACCCCATTGACTCGCCTACGTCATGCTGACGTAGTGCTGACGCAGTAATGCATTTTCTGGAATTAGTTTAATTCTAAATATTCAGGAAATTCCAGAAAATGTTTAAAACTTGTAAAATTCATATAAAATCAACTGTAGCTCAGAATGAAATAATTTATATATGAAAAATGATCAGAAAAATCCAATCTATGCATCTGTACTATTTTCATGCATGTTAGAACAACTTATAACTGCTTTTTAGTACAAATCATATAAAGGGCATTTAAAACATCACATATGGAGTTTGAATTTGAATCTTGGATTCAAACCAACTTCATTTAATCTGGTTTTTGTCATATTGCCATGTCACATTCATGCATCATATTGTGCATTGCATTGATTGTGTTTCCTTCTCTGTTGCCGGTATTTGTCCCCTCTCGGTAGACGTTGTACCGACGTTGTGATCGTTGACACTGATGAAGACTCAATGCTATCTTCAGAAGTGCCAGGCAAGCAAAACCCCCTTGTTCATTCCGATAAAATCCCACTCTCTCGCCCCTGCTCTCTTTTACTGCATTAGGACAACACCGATTCATCTGTTACTTGCTGCGGTAGTTGAACCCCTTTATCCTCTGCATGACCTGTCATTGCCACAGTAAAGAGATGAAAAACCCACTAGCTTGAGTAGGAGTCGTTTGAGCCCTGATGTGCCTACTCATTCATGTTTGTTTGTCATGCCTGCTACTGCTTAGAGTTGAGTCAGGTCTGATTCATCGAGGATGAATTGGAGGTGTGTGAACATGTCCTATTGTGTGTGAGCTAAGTGTGTGAACACGATTTGGTAAAGGTAGCGGCGAGAGGCCATGTAGGAGTACATGGTGGGTTGTCTCATTGCAGCCGTCCTCAGGAACTGAGTTCTGTGTTTGTGATCCATGACCAGTTACTACCACACATTGGGTTCCGGTAACTCGACCCCTCTCGACTTATTAATCAACATGATCTCTGTCCAGGAGTTGCAACTAGTTTCTGGTGTTTGTAGGTAGTGTTAGTAGTCTACCAAGTGGCACCCAGTACAGGTGGGCTTGGGACAGACTAGGCACAGTGGCCCGGTGTACCAAGTGGCACCCGGATGGTGGACTTGGGAACCCTGCACACATCGTTTGGGGCCGTGAGTGACACCCCGGCCGGATCTCCTTGCGGATGGAACCCGAATAGGCGATAAACCTGGACTAGAGACTTGTTTGGGTAGTCAGGTCGTGGCCGACTCCCTCGCCCGGCTTCCGCTTGAAGGTTGCCAAGGTACATGACGTGTACAGGGAGATAAGTGGCGAGAGCGTGTGTGAAGAAGTACACCCCTGCAGGGTTATCGTTATCTATTCGAATAGCCGGATTCCTCGGATATTGAAACTTGGACCCCTTGCATAGTTCATAGACAAGTGAAAGTGGATACTCTAAAATACGCAAGATAAGCATGAGTGCTATGGATGGCGTTCTCGTAGGGAGACGGGAGCGGATCCATAGTGGTGTATTGATATGGTGAATATGTGGACTCGTGTGCGCCACCTCAAAAGAGTTACTTGCAGTCGTAGTTCAGGATAGCCACCGAGTCAAAGCTGGCTTGCTGCAGTTAAACCCCACCATCCCCTTTGGTTATAATGATGCATATGTAGTTAGATCTGATGTAAGTCTTGCTGGGTACATTTGTACTCACATTGCTTAATTTATGTTTTTGCAGAGAGACTTCAGTCTCGCTAGTAGTACCGCGTGGACTTCGACGTTTAGCTTGTTACCTCAGCTACGATCTTGTGCCCTCGGCAGGATCTGATAGACAGTCAGGCTTCTCAGCCTTTTTCATTTGTAGATGTCTGTACCCAGACATGTTAAGCTTCCGCTTGTGTTTTGACTTGTATGCTCTGAGTGTTGGGTCATGAGACCCATGTTTGTAATATCTCGCTCCTCGGAGCCTATTGAATAAAATACTTGAGTTGTAGGATCATGTTGTGATGCCATGTTGTATTTGCACATATCAAGCATATTGTGTGTACGTTATTGAAATGCTTGGTAACAATTCAGCCTGACAGACGCTCTCGCCGGGCTCGGGAGTAGGAATAATTTGCCCTCGGGCAGGCAACCTATGCGAAATCTCGTAGGTCAAATACCTGGCGTCTCTCAGCTTTAGCACGTCTTCTTCCGTGAAGGAAGAGGGCATCCACCGGCCTCGTAGGTCGGAGCCGGACATTGTCAAAGGTCGAAGGTACCCGAATCTGGAGCCCTGGGTGTTGGAACTCGGGGCGAGGGGCGGATTCGATTGAGGATTGAAGAAAAAGAACGGGCCTTGGTCTCATTATAAAGAGGAAGAATACCAAGAGCCATCCCCGTGACCGTTTGGAACCCGCCTTCGATGGAGGGGGCGCGGCAACGGGCGCGGTTGGGTTACCCACGTCCGTATTTATGAGAATCCCGGAATAAGGTGAACACGATCTCTGCTTCGACAAGACGTGCCAAGGAAACTGCTTCGCTAAACGTGCTGGAGTGGTACAATAAAAACAATTCTAGTAAAGGCTTGGTAGTGGTGTGATGTCATGCCACAAAATACGTCAGCAGATTGAACTTGTGTGAATATTATTCTCTCTACGGTTATACGTGGAATTTATTTTTGCAGAGCCGGACACTATCCTGGTGTTCACAATCTTCTATAAATTATTTGGAGGAAGAACCCGCCTTGCAATGCCGAAGACAATATGCGCGCCGGACTCGTCGTTATTGAAGCCTGGTTGAGGGGCTACTGAGGGAGTCCCGGACTAGGGGGTGTCCGGATAGCCGAACTATCATCATCGGCCGGACTCCAAGACTATGAAGATACAAGATTGAAGACTTTGTCCCGTGTCCGGATGGGACTTTCCTTGGCGTGGAAGGCAAGCTTGGCGATACGGATATGTAGATCTCCTACCATTGTAACCGACTCTGCGTAACCCTAGCCCTCTCCGGTGTCTATATAAACCGGATGGCTTTAGTCCGTAGGACGAACAACAATCATACCATAGGCTAGCTTCTAGGGTTTAGCCTCCTTGATCTCGTGGTAGATCTACTCTTGTAACACACATCATCAATATTAATCAAGCAGGACATAGGGTTTTACCTCCATCAAGAGGGCCCGAACCTGGGTAAAACATCGTGTCCCTTGTCTCCTGTTACCATCCGCCTAGACGCATAGTTCGGGACCCCCTACCCGAGATCCGCCGGTTTTGACACCGACAATGAGCCCGCGGACAAATGGGTGGAGGGGAAATCCCATTCTTTGGACGAAGTGGGGGAGAAATACAACCCTCTCGTGGGGTTCCGGAGTGGGGATGATCTGCCCTTCGTCCGGGAGCCGGTGCATGATGTCTGCGGCTTAGTATCCGGCCTCCCGAAGCTTCGTAATGTCCTCCTCTGTAATGGAGGAGGCCATCCACTTGCCTCCCACTCCGGACATGTCTGGAATGGCTTTACGGAGAAGGTGAGAACTTGGGTGCTGGAGCTCGAGAGTGCGAGAATGGATGAGCAAAGGAGGAAGAAGGCGTGGGTGAAAAAGGGGAATCCTTATCTCTTTATAAAGGTGATAGGAACTGTGTGCCTCCCTTCTTGCCCGTTAAAATCGCTTATTCCCCAAGAGCCACGGTTGATGGCGTGGTTGGGTTACCCACGCTCGTATTGATGAGAATCCCGCAATAAGGGGACACGATCTCTGCTTCGACAAGACGTGCCAAGGAAACCGCCTCGTAATATGTGCAGTAGCTGGTTGTGAAAAACGGTTCGAATAATGACCGGGCCATGGCGTTACGTCACACTATGAAAAGTTGTCAGCAGATTAGATTTGTGGAATATTGTTCTGTCTATGATGGTATGTGGAATTTGTTTTGCAGAGCTGGACACGACCTTCGTGTTCAAAATCTTCTATGGAGTATTCAGAGGAGGAACCCGCCTTGCAATGCCGAAGACAATCTGCGCGCCGGACTCATCGTCATTGAAGCATGGTTCAGTGGCTACTAAGGGAGTCCTGGATTAGGGGGTATTCGGACAGCTGGACTATATACTTTTGCCGGACTGTTGGAATATGAAGATACAAGATTGAAGACTTCGTCCCGTGTCCGGATGGGACTCTCCTTTGCGTGGAAGACAAGCTTGGCGATTTGGATATGTAGATCTCCTTCTCTGTAACCGACTTTCTATAACCCTAGCCCCCTCCGGTGTCTATATAAACCGGAGGGTTTAGTCCGTAGGACAAGAACAATCATAATCATAGGCTAGCTTCTAGGGTTTCGCCTCTACGATCTCGTGGAAGATCAACTCTTGTAATACTCATATCATCAAGATCAATCAAGTAGGAAGTAGGGTATTACCTCCATCGAGAGGGCACAAACCTGGGTAAACACCGTGTCCCCAGCGTCATGTTACCATTAGCCTTAGACGCACAGTTCGGGACCCCCTACCCGAGATCCGCGGGTTTTGACACTGACAGGACCCCCCTACCAAAGTTCCACCGGTTTTGACACCTACATTGGTGCTTTCATTGAGAGTTCCGCTGTGTCGTCACCAGAAGGCTTGATGGCTCCATCAATCATCTACAACAACGCGGTCCAGGGAGAGATCTTCCTCCCCGGACAGATCTTCGTATTCGGCGGCTTCGCACTACGGGCCAACTCGCTCGGCCATATAGAGCAGATCAAAAGCTACGCCCCTGGCCATCGGGTCAGATTTGGAAGCCTGAATTACATGGCCGACATCTGCGGAGACTTGATCTTCGACGGATTCGAGCCCAAGACGGCCGCTCCCTGCCACCACGATGAACAGGACCTAAATCTGTCATTAGATCGCACTTAGGAGATAGCGCATGTAACCGCTTTGTCCCCAGATCCGGACTAGACTGTGTCGTCCGAGGACGGGAAGCTCAACCTTGCTACGAAGGCCCCAGACTCAGTGGTGTTTGAGCCGCACACAGACCCAACATCGAGCTGGACTTGTGTCACCAGAACCTCAGATTCATCTCCGGCCATAGGCTTTGGACCGCGTGCATCCGCACCCATCAAACCTGATTGGGCGCCGATCTTGGAGTTCAGCTCCATGGATATCTTCCAGCACTCACCTCTCGGCAATGTGTTAAACTCATTGAGATCCCTCTCCTTGTGAGGGGACCCTCGGCCGAACTATGTCCGGCTCGAATGGGAAGCGGGCGACGAAGAATTTCGTTCCCCACCCACCACCCAGTTTATAGCCACTGTCGATGACTTAACCGCCATGCTTGATTATGGCTCCGAATACATCGACGGTATGGACGACAATGCTGGAGAGGAGCAGGAACCACCGCCTATAGGGCGCTGGACAGCCACCTCCTCATACGACATAAACATGGTGAATACACCTAAAGAGAACAACGGCGACTATGAAAATCCAGTCGAGGATAAACCTCCTGAGATACAGCCAAAGTGCCGGCGTCAGCGGCGCTGCTCTAAGCCACACCGTGGCAAAAACAACAGTATCGTCACAGGAGAAAACAATACTCCGGACGACGCCGAAGACAATGAAGACCCCATTGAACCAACCTTCGAACAGGACGAACGGGAAGATGGGCGAGCTAGCCCTGATGAATAGGCCTTGAACGAAGACTCGGAGGACAATGACTACATTCCACTCTCCGAGGATGAGGTGAGCCTCGGCAACGAAGAATTTATCGTGCCTGAGGAACCTTCCGAGCATGAGCTTTTCAAGGAGCTAGAAGAAGAAGCAGTAGCAGCTTTAAGCTGATCAAGATTTGCTAAACGATTTGTAGATTGATGTCCTGGCAGCCAAGGAATATGGCCTCGAGCGCCCAACCAAAAGTTACCTGAAACGGAAACTGTTGCCACAATTCGACGACGAGGCGCTGGATCCTGTCACACCAGCGGATAATGCGGCTGACCGACCACCACGCAGCCGGGACAAAGCGGCCACTCAAGCCAAACACCAGCCCGCACCTCCTCACCATAAAAATAGAAATGCAACAGCTCGGGAATATACATATGACCTGCGGCATGTCTTGGAAAACAGAGCAGGCCACACCAGATCGATCTACAGATCGCGGGGGCGTGCCCCAATGCGCGATGACAGCCACCAGGCCGGACGTGACAAATATAACCACATCCGAGACGAAAACCGCAGACGAACTCCATCTAAGCTACGTCACGACTTGGCCCGATACAGAGGTGCCGCACACCCCCTTTGCTTCACTGACGAAGTAATGGAACATGAATTCTCGGAAGGATTTAAACCCGTAAACATCGAATCATATGATGGGACAACTAACCCCGCGGTATGGATTGAGGATTGATACGTCTCCATCGTATCTACTTTTCCAAACACTTTTGCCCTTGTTTTGGACTCTAATTTGCATGATTTGAACGGAACTAACCCAGACTGATGTTGTTTTCAGCAGAATTGCCATGGTATTATTTTCGTCTAGAAATAAAAGTTCTCGGAATGACCTGAAACTTCACGGAGAATATATTTGGAATTAATAAAAAATGCTGGCGAAAGAATCAAGACCAGGGGGCCCACACCCTGTCCATGAGGATGGGGGCGCGCCCCCCTATCTCGTGGGCCCCCTGAAGCTCCATCGACCTCAACTCCAACTCCATAAATTCAAGTTCGGGGAGAAAAAATCAGAAAAGAAGGATTCATCATGTTTTACGATACGGAGCAGCCGCCAAGCCCTAATCTCTCTCGGGAGGCCTGATCTGGAGACCGTTCGGGGCTCCGGAGAGGGGAATCCATCATCGTCGTCATCATCAACCATCCTCTATCACCAATTTCATGATGCTCACCGCCGTACGTGAGTAATCCCATCGTAGGCTTGCTAGACGGTGATGGGTTGGATGAGATTTACCATCTAATCGAGTTAGTTTTGTTAGGGTTTGATCCCTAGTATCCATTATGTTTTGAGATTAATGTTGCTATGACTTTGCTATGCTTATTGCTTGTCACTAGGGCCCGAGTGCCATGATTTCAGATCTGAACCTATCATGTTATCATGAATATATGTGAGTTCTTGATCCTATCTTGCAAGTCAATAGTCACCTACTATGTGTTATGATCCGGCAACCCCGAAGTGACAATAATCGGGACCACTCCCGGTGATAACCGTAGTTTGAGGAGTTCATGTATTCACTAAGTGTTAATGCTTTGGTCCGGTACTCTAATAAAAGGAGGTCTTAATATCCCTTAGTTTCCAATAGGACCCCGCTGCCACGAGAGGGTAGGACAAAAGATGTCATGCAAGTTCTTTTCCTTAAGCACGTATGACAATATTCGGAATACATGCCTACATTACATTGATGAACTAGAGCTAGTTCTATGTCACCCTATTTTATAACTATTGCATGAGGAATCGCATCGGACATAATTATCCATCACTAATCCAATGCCTACAAGCTTTTCACATATTGATCTTTGCTTAGTTACTTTACCGTTGCCACTGTTACAATTACTACAAAACTGCTACTGTTACTTTTGCCACTATTACCGTTACTTCCATATTACTTTGCTACTAAATAATTTGCTGCAGATCTTAAGTTTTCCAGGTGTGGTTGAATTGACAACACAACTGCTAATATGTGAGAATATTATTTGGCTCCCCTTGTGTCGAATCAATAAATTTGGGTTGAATACTCTACGCTCGAAAACTGTTGCGACCCCCTATACTTGTGGGTTATCTAAACTATTTTCTGGCGCCGTTGCCAGGGAGCATAGCTCTATTCTTTGAGTCACTTAGGATTTATATCTGCTGATCACTATGAGGAACTTGAAAGAGAAGAAAACAAAGATTTATCCCTCAACTACGAGGGGAGGTAAGGAATTGCCATCTAGCTCTGCACTTGATTCTCCTTCTGTTTTGAGTAAACTTGCGACACCTAAACCTACTTCTGCTATTAATTCTGATATGTCACATGTTATTGATGATGCCACTTCTGCCATGCGTGATGCTTATGATGAAACTACTTCTATGCTTGATAATACCGTGCCATTAGGTGAATTTCATGATGAACAACTTGCTATGGCTAGAGAGAATGAAATTAATGAAACTGGTAATACTGATGAAAGTGGTGATGAAGATTCTCCCCCTAGATATGAATTTCCTGTTGTGCCTGAGGGTTATGTTATGGATGGAGAAACTGGTAGAGATTTTCTTGCTTGCAATGATAGATACGATCTTAAGAAGTTATTAGCTAGGATGAAAGAAAAGTCTTTGAATGCTAGAATGAAATATGACCCTGCTTTTGCTACTTCACCTATCTGCATTACTGATAAGGATTATGATTTCTCTGTCGATCTTGAGATAATTACTTTGGTTGAATCTGATCCTTTTTATGGCTACGAATCTGAAACTGTTGTGGCACATCTTATTAAATTGAATGATATAGCCACCCTATTCACTCATGAGGAAAAAAATTTGTTACTACTATATCCTTAAGCTATTTCCATTCTCACTAAAGGGTGATGCTAAAACATGGTTTAATTCTCTTGGTCCTGGTTGTGTGCATAGTCCCCATGATATGATTTATTACTTCTCTGCTAAATATTTCCCCGCTCATAAGAAACAAGCTGCCTTAAGGGAAATATATAATTTTGTGCAAATTGAAGAAGAGAGTCTCCCACAAGCTTGGGGGAGGCTTCTTCAATTACTTAATGCTTTTCCTGATCATCCTCTCAAGAAAAATGAAATACTTGATATCTTTTATAATGGACTAACTAATGGTTCCAAAGACCACCTGGATAGTTGTGCTGGTTGTGTTTTCTGGGAAAGAACTGTTGATCAAGCTGAATTGTTATTGAATAATATGTTGACTAATGAAAACAATTGGACACTTCCTGAATCAACTCCTAAGCCAACTCCAAAGAAAAGGGGTATTCTATTTCTCAGTCCTGAAGATATGCAAGAGGCAAAGAAATCTATGAAAGAAAAGGGTATTAAAGCTGAAGATATTAAGAATTTACCCTATTGAAGAAATACATGGTCTTTATAACCCGACACAGGTAGTAAAGGTAAATTCTCTCTATAGATTTAATGAAGGTGATATTCCTCGTTATAAGTCTTCTAGTCAATGCTTGGATGAGTTTGATAATTTTATTGTTAAACAAGAAAACTTCAATGCTTATGTTGGTAGACAATTGAAACACAATGCTTATATGATTGAACACTTGAGTGATTATATGTCTAGAGTTAAAGGTGAACTTAAACTTATTAGTAAACATGCTTCCATGGTTACCACTCAAGCAGAACAAGTGCTTAAAGCACAAAATGATTTTCTCATTGAATTAAATAATAAGAAAAATGATAATGTTGTTAGAGTTGTGACTAGAGGTGGTAGAATGACTCAGGAACCTTTGTATCCCGAGGGCCACCCTAAGAGAATTGAGCAAGATTCTCAGAGAAATAATGTTGATGCACCTAGTCCTTCTAAAAAGAAGAAGAAAAATGATAGGACTTTGCATGCTTCCAGTGAACCTGTTGTTGACACACCTGAGAATCCCAAACATATTTCTATTTCTAATGCTGAAAAAAAATCTGGTAATGAACATGAACCCAGTGATTGTCGGCGTTCTGGGAACGGGGGTCCCCAGACTTGCCTGCCTGTGGCCTGTGGCATGGCTCAAGCGGTGGCCCAGTGCGACCCATCTTCATCGACTCAAGCTCAAGACCCTCGCGAGGGGCCAAGCCTTGGAGGGCAGACGACAGGAAGCTTCCTCAGAGACGGCCTCACAAGGCAGGCTCGCGAGGAGGCGGAGAGATCAAGGCAGGGTACCTCACGAGGTGCTCATGATGCAAGCCATGACGATCGAGGCCAGGCGGGCGCCAGGCAGGCGTCGGCCTGTGCAGTGTCCTTGTTTCCTCTTTGGTGCAAAGGGGGCAAGCGCAGGCGCAGAGTACCGAGGCATCAGGCAAAGGTTGCCATTTCAGTGCAACAAGACCAAGACCAGCGGAGCGGCAGGATGGAGGTCACCGTAGAGCCCAAGACAGCGTCATCGTCAGGGCCTTTGGCAGTCGAAGACCAACTTTAGTCAGGATAAGTGTACTAGATGTTCCCCTTCAAAATGGCCGTTGTTGGCACCCTTCCCGCTCAATATTTGGGAAGAGTACTAGGGCCTCTATAAATAGGACTAGCCACCATAGCGGAAGGGGGATCGAACCGGGAGATCAGATCGGTGGAATCGAACCGTGAGATCGGATCCAGACCTCACCCAGAGCCAACAGAGACGGAGCAATCCCTCTCCAAGCTCACCACCACAAGAACTCCTCCCCTCGCGAGGCAGTTCTTCCTTTGTATTGTTCATCATCAGCCCCCGAGGCAATCCACACACACCACAAACTAGAGTAGGGTATTACACCACAACGATGGCCCGAACTAGTATAAACCTTGCATCCGTTGTGTTGTTCATCTTACTAGCCTAGATTCCGAGCGAGGCATTGGGACGTGGGTTGGTAGAGGAGAGCTCTTCGCGTGCACCCCAGAGTTCGAACCTCAAGGGTCTGCCGGAACCCGAAATCCGACATTTGGCGCGCCAGGTAGGGTGTGCCGGAATCCTTCCTTCCGCCATCTCGCGTTCCACCGTCCGTCGCGTCCATGGCTGACGCTCGCCGAGCCCGTGCCGAGTGTCGGGCTGCTCTCGCCGCCCACGTCGCCTAGACGGCTCCTGTCGGCGGGACTCCCTGTCGTTCCCCGTCGCCTGCCGCCCACGCCACGACCGTCCCGGTGGGGAACGAGTAGTAGGCGTCGTCTCTGCATCCCTTGGTGCGGTGAGAAGGCCGCACTGCCAGCCCGTCGCTGACTCCAGCGGGCTCGTCATCGCACGCCCGCTGCACCCCCGCGGACGCGCACGCCGCGTTGCTCCAGGCACGTGAGCTCCTGCACTACCGTCCCGTCGACGACCTCTACGAAGAGTGGCTCGCCCGCATCACCAAGCTCGTCAGCGCTGCAGGGGGCTCCCCCGCACCGTCCCTTTCGCTGCATCGCTCTCCGTCCTACCTGGGCAACGTAGCCCCGGAGGCGCCTCCGCCGCCTGCTCCCCAAGAAGGCGTCCTGGCTCCAAGGTGCGTAGCCCCTGGGCAAAACCCACCGTGCCCAGCGTTTGTGCAGCAAGAAAGGAGCTACCAAGAAGTCCCTCGCCCTCAAGAAGGCGCCCGCGTGCTCCCTGCACCGGTGCGTCATGACCGCGTTCCTGCTCCGGTGCGCCAAGACCCCCAGGATCAAGCCCTTCGTCAGCCAAGGCCCCTGGTGGCCACCACAGGTTGCTGCGCCTTCACTTCGGAGCTGCGCAGCGTGGCCTGGCTGGGAAAGTTCAAACCGGATCTGCCTCCTCGGTATGACGGCACCTTCGACCCTGCGGAGTTCCTCCAGCTCTACGAGCTGGGCATCGAGGCGGCCAACGGAGACGAAAAGGTCATGGCGAACTGGTTTCCCATGGCGCTCAAGGATGGTGCCCGAACTTGGCTCCTGAACCTGCCTCCCAGCACGATCTCCTCTTGGGACGAGATGCGCACCCGATTCATCGCCAACTTCCAAGGCACTCGCGACCAGCCCCCGGCCATGAGCGACTTGCGCCGCATCAAGCAACAACCTGGACAGGCCCTGCAGAAATACATTTAGCGCTCCAATAATGCTCGCCTCAAGATCCCCAGGGTGACTGAGGAGGCCATCATCTCAGCCTTCTCTGATGGCGTCTGCGACATCAAGATGAAGGAGGAATTGGCGATCCACGAAGACCTGTACACATCTCTGGAGCTGTTCAACCTGGTGACCAAGTGCGCCAGGGCTGAGGAGGGACGCCTCTCCCTCCTCGAGCTCCCAGCCGCTGATCTCGAAGAGAAGAAGCTCCAGGCCAAGGACGTGAAGCGCAAAGGAGCAGTTGTGCTCGCAGCTGAGCCAGACACCAAGCGAGGCAGAGATCAACCGGAGTCGTCCAAGGGTAGTCGGTACTGCGTGTACCACGACCTCCACACTCACAACACCAATGAATGCCAAGAGCTCAGGGCCGTGCGAGATGGACGTATCGGCCGATGCCCCGAGCGCAGCGATCGGGGCTACGGCCGAGGAGGAGGAAGAGGTGGAGGACGATGGGAAGATCGTGACCCTCGCCAAGGGGGGCGTGACCACCCTCGCGAGGACCGCTGGCAGGACCCGCCTCACGAGGGGGCTTGGAGGGATCAGCCTCGTGAGGATCACCCACAAGACAACGCATGCCTCCCTCCTCTGCCACCGCCGCCAAGGAGGAATGAAGACCAACATCAAGACGATGGGGCTGGGGGCTTCCAGGAGCCGCGTGCTATCGCTTGCATCTTGGGCGGAGCTCAAGCCCCAGCCTCTCAGCGCATCCTCAAGCAGTTTTCTCGTGAGGTGAATGCAGTCCTCCCAAAGCTCGAGGCCTCGCACCCTCTCAGGTGGTCCACATGTGCCATCACGTTCAGCTCAGCGGATCAGCTCAAGTGCACAGCAACAGCCGAGGTCCTCCCGATGCTCTGTTCCCCAGTCATCAGCAATGTGCAGGTCACCAGGACCCTCATCGATGGTGGCACGGGGCTCAACGTTTTGTCTGTTGAGACGTTCAACAATCTCCAAGTGCGTATGATCAGCTTCAGCCAACCAAGCCTTTCTCAGGAGTCACTGATGGTTCTACCACCCCGATAGGGCAGGTCCACCTCCCTATCACCTTCGGACAGCGCAAAAACTATCGTACTGGGCTCATCGACTTCGACGTTGCCCACATTTGCCTGCCGTACAATGCCATCCTCGGGTATCCAGCCCTAGCCAAGTTCATGGCAGTGACTCACCATGGCTACAACGTCCTAAAGATGCCAGGAACCGGTGGGGTCATCACAGTCCCCTGTGAGGAAAATGATGCAATATGTTATCTCGAGCGTGCCTTCCAGGCCGCGTCAATTGAAGACCCAGATTGCAAGAGTAGGGGCCTTCCAGAGGTAGTTCCCAAGAAGAAGAAGACATCACCTGGCCCGAGCCCTCGAGAGGCAGGCACCTCCAGTGGCACGGCGTCAGGATCCGCGCCCGTTCAAGGGGCGCCTCCCTCCGTTGCATAGGAAGGCACGCCCGGCGCCCTCCTCGTGCAAAGCTCGGGGGCTCTCTCTTGGAGGGCCACTGACTTTGCCAAGGTAACGAGGGAGGCGCTCGGGCACCACTTGGAGGCGTGCTTCGCGGCATGTTTCCCTCAGGAAGGTTCAACCCTTAGGAGTCCATCACTAAAACCACCCAAGAGCTGCAAGAGTCAAGAGTCATGCGCGGCAGCCGCCGCTTACCTGCCGTAGCTCCCCATCCAAGCGAGGTTGGTGGGATGCACATCTGCATAGACGTACTAGGGCTCAACCGAGCTGCGTCTCAGGAACGCCTCTGACCTTCGCGCATGGGACGTTGCAAGGGTCCGCCTCACAGCTACGTTCGCATGCCCCTCGGCCTGCCGAATGCGGCCGCTGCTCATCAGCACCTAGTGCGGAGTATTCTGGAGGCTCAGGAGGTCAGGCCAACGCGGTCCTGGCAGAAATGGATATGGTCTTTGAGGAGCCGCCTAGGCCCCCGGAGCCTCCCGAGGCTCAGGGCCCTGGGGGCTCGTGATGGTTGGCTTCCTCACCATACGTTGTCAGCTACTCCTTCGTCTCCAACGGTATCAGGTGACATCTTTCAAGTTCCATTTTAACTGGGAGCGCCCCCAAGGCTGCATCATTCCCAGGTCGCGTGGGTCCGTCCCTGCGGCATGTATCTTTTTCTTATGTCTTCAGTTTACCTTGCTGGGGGCGCCCCTCGGGCTGCATTATCCCCAAGGCGCTCGGGCCTGACACAGTGGCATGTATCTTTCCCGCATTTATCTAGGTCGTGTGCCTTGCGCATTCGACCCGTTATGATTATCGTCTGTTGCCTACCACACCCCCCTTTTTCTCCTCCATGCTGATCACTTGCTTGTTAAAGGGGGGGCACCTGAGAATCGTGACTCATGGGCTCTTACTGGCTCTCCAGCCCTCACCTCCTGGCCTTGGCCATGGCATCGTGACCTGGCATACCAGCGACGGCTGAGCTCGCTCGAGGGCCGGGACCTGAGGGCATAGAGCATTGGCATCTAACCGATCTTGCAGGAACATACACCCAACAAAGGCCCAGAGCGAGGCACAACCCGCCTTGAGGTAAGGCCCCGTGAATCCCGCGCTGGCTCACGGGTGCCCAGATACACCTCGTCTAGCCCTACCATGCCGGCCACGTGTCAGGGCGGGGCTCTACACGCCCCGGGGGATCCTCCCGGAGGGGAGCCCCCTCCCACGCACTAGTGGAAGCACCATGCTCTATGCTGGCTGATGACACTGCCGAGGAGCGGCTACGCCCATACACATACGGAAGCGCTATGCTCCATGCTGGTGATAAACAACTGAGGGTGGCCCACAGCTGCATCAACCTCAGGGAGCCCAGAGTTTAGTGTCCGACCCTATCATAACGCCTCCCCTTGGGAGTGCCGCGCGAGGGGGCTGGACATGGGGGATGCGCTCGGGCCATGCTTGAGCGCACGCCACCCGGCCAGGTCCCTCGGACCTGGTCGTCATGCGCTTCTCCCCGAGCGAAGCCAAGGTTCGAAGACCATTTGAGCATCAAGGGGGACTCCTGAGCATCGCGACTCATGAGCCTAACTGGTCACGTTGCCCCTCACCCTTAGTTCCGAAAGGCTAATGGCGGCTGAGGTATGCGCGGGGCCGGTGTCGGTGTCAAAACCGGCGGATCTCGGGTAGGGGGTCCCAATCTGTGCGTCTTAGGCTGATGGTAACAGGAAGCGAGGGACACAATGTTTACCCAGGTTCGGGCCCTCTCGATGGAGGTAAAACCCTACTTCCTGCTTGATTAATATTGAAGATATGAGTAGTACAAGAGTAGATCTACCACGAGATCGTAGAGGCTAAACCCTAAGAGCTAGCCTATGATGTTATGATTGTAATTGTGATCGTCCTTCTAAGGACCAACCTCTCTGGTTTATATAGACATTGGAGAGGGCTAGGGTTTACATGGAGTCAGTTACAAGGAACGAAACACAATATCCGGATTGCCAAGATTGCCTTCCACGCAAAGGAGAGTCCCATCCGGACACGGGACGGAGTCTTGAGTCTTTTATCTTCACGCTTCAATAGTCCGGACGATGTATATGGTCCGACAGTCCGGATACCCCTTAAACCAGGACTCCCTCAGTAGCCCCTGAACCAGGCTTCAATGACGATGAGTCCGGCGCGCAGTCTTATCTTCGGCATTGCAAGGCGGGTTCCTTCTCCGAATACTCCAAAGTAATTATCGAACACGTAGACCGTGTCCGGATCCACAAGATGATTTTCACATTTCATTGTAGGGAACATAGCATAAATCTGATCTGCTGGCAATCTTCGTACGCCATGCCCTTGCATCGTGGCCTGGTCCAACACGAACCGACGTTTCTCTCCCCACCTCGACTCGTGCCGCGAGGCGGTTTTATTGGCACGTCCTACCAAAGCAGAGATCATGTTCCTCTTATTATAGGATTTTCCATCAATATGGGCGTGCATGACCCCATGACGACCGTTGGATAAGTCTCAAGCGGTCACGCTGAGGACTCTTGATATTCACCCCCTTTATAAAGGGATCGAGGCATATGCCTCTTTTCCACCTCCCCTGCACCTTCTCGCACCTTGAGCTCCAACACCCAAGACCTAAGCTCCAACACCCCACATCCTCCAATATGTCCGGATCCAACCCTAAAGGCCAGTGGGTGGCTTTCTCGATCCAAGAGGAGGACATTACGAGGCTTAGGGAGGTCGGATACATGACCGCTGATATCCAGCACAGGCTTCCTGCTCTAGGGCAGGTTATCCCTACACCGTAGCCCAATGAGAGCGTTGTGTTTGTCCCTCACTTTCTTCACGGCCTGGGCCTCACCCTCGACCCCTTTGTGAGGGGGCTCATGTTCTACTATGGGTTGGATTTTCATGATCTAGCTCCGGATGCTATCCTCCATATTCGTCGTTCATTATCGTGTGCGAGGCTTTACTCCACGTCACCCCACACTTCGGCTTATGGCTCAAGACCTTCAAGTTGAAACCGAACATGATCGAGGGGCGACATGCGGATTGCGGACGTGCCATAATAAGCAGGAGCGCCGATGCCCCATGGCCAGAGGGTTCTTTCCCTGAGGTGGTTTTATGTTACAGCTCCCAGAGGCACAAAGTGGGTAGCCGCCCCCGAGTTCCGTTCGGGCCCTCCATCACAGTTGGCATCATGGACCAACGTAGCACAGAATTGGGGGGCTGCCAGTGATGTTCCAATACTGCAGAGTCGTATCCGGGAGCTTATTGAGAGGGTCATAAGTCCTGTCAGCATAATTCAAGTAATGCTAATCCGACGGATGTTGCCGTGCAAACGTCGGCCTCTCCGGATGTGGGAGTTCAATCCGGAGGGTCCGCGGACTATTAAGAACTTCTTCGGCCTGAAGCTCGAAGGGATGTGTAAATTATTCTTCGGACCACAAGTAAAGTGTCTGGACACCACCGAGGACGCAGGCCTAAGCTGCAATCGCCTAGATACCCAAGTAAGTAATCTTAAAGCCGGACACTCTGCTTATATTTGCCATAACCATTGTTCTGAAAAACCCTCCGTGTCCAGGAATGGCTCGACAAGGCGGAGAGAATCAGGTGTCCGGTGCCACTTCCTGAAGGCTCGCCGGGTCCAACCGTTGCCAAGATGCTTGGCCGGGTGCTTAGCAAAATGCCCTCAGGGAAAGGTGAAGGAAAGTGCAGCGAAGCTAGACTTCACACACTATGCATCTGGACCGGGGGAATTGATTTCTCCCCAAAGGAGGATAGTCTGGGAGGGGAATCTGAGGCCACCTCCCCGCGCGGGAAGAAAAGGGCCGCCTTCGAAGACTTGGAGATGGAGATGCCCAAACAGGGGAAGAAAGTGTCCCTGGGGGGTTCTGTCTCGACGGGTGTTCTTACCACATCACGCCCGCCAACGGGCCAGCCCTCGACCGAGTTGTAAGTTAATCGCTATTCCGAGGGTACTGCGTTTCTCTGAGATCAATAACCAGGATTCGTCTTTTGCAGTCTGGCTAGCAGCTCTCCTCAACAGAGTTCGTCTTCGGGGGATCTTCCTCCGAAGATGATGGAGAACGAGAGCCCACCCACCTCTCCACCTCATGAAGCGGGTGACACTGAGGTGTCGTCACAGAGGAGTCTGGATCTGCCGAAGCTGGAGGCCAATACGTCAGTCGCCCTGAGCCCGGAGTGTTTGGCTCCCACGAAGGGCGATGAGAAGGGTCCGGCACAGTTCGATATCCGGCCGGACGTAATGACAGGTCTTCTGGAGCGAGCTGCACTCTCGGCGGAGCACCGCTCATTAATGAGCGCGGTGCTTAAGAAGATTTCATCCGCTACAAGTGGTTTGAATGAGGCATTTATGAGCCTGCTTAGAGGCTTTGAGGTATGTAGTAAAAATGCACTATTTTTTGCTTGTGATCCACGCGCTAGGTGTGCTCCATATGGATAGTAGCCCCTGAGACTCTGGTTGCCCGCCATAGGCGTCAACCGGGGGATCATAGAGTAATGGCTGTACTGTACATGTGCGCGGGTATCTAAGGATCCGGCAGCCGACCAGTCTGTTAAAGTTGCCGAACTAAGGAGCCAGATCGGATCTACGGATGTCGATATCACGCTGGTGAACAAACGGCTGGACGAGTCACAGGGTATGTGCTCTGCTTCCCTTATTATGTTGTATAGGAAAATATGATAGGGGCATAATATTAATGCAATGTGTTTGTACTGCAGATGGTGCTACTGCTGTGGAGGCCCTGTGGGCGGAACTTGCTCAGGCCAAGGAACAAGCTCAGGCTAGCAATGCGGATGCCCTAAAGGCGGCCAAAGAATTGAGAGCCGAACAGGCTGCTCATCGCCGAAGCGAGGAAAAGATAGCCGAAATGGCTGAGTTAAAAAATGTCACCGATCGATATGTACTCCTTGAAAAGGAGAATAAGGCTAGCTCGGCCGAGCTGGACAAGGCACGTAATGCCACCAAGGAGATGCGGATCGAGATCCGGCGTATGCGGGAGGAGCTCCAATAGGCCGACAAAATCGTGGCTGGGGGCTCCTACTTACTGCGGACGAAGTTTTTGGATCCGATGTATGCTCCCCTGGATGGACGCTGGAGTCCGGCCGACGCATATGCGGACTTGGCGAATAGTACGGCTGACGCTGCCAAGTTCTTCGAGGATCAAGGTGATAAGGAAGTGGAGCAGCTTTTCTGGTCGCAATTCAATGCTCCCACTCACCCGCTGCTGTTAAATGAGAAGATGGCTGCTGTGCCGGAGCTTCACAGGCTGTCCGGGCTTGCAAGACGGTCTGTAATAGACCATCTTTGGCCAAAGGGGCCTAAGCCGGACAGCTTCTTTGGTTTGATGCAACAATTCCTTGGGGCCGTGCCTCGGATCGATGCCATGAGGAGGTCGGCGTGCATAGAGGGTGCACGAGTGGCGCTTGCCCGCGTTAAAGCCTATTGGACGGATATGGAGGCCACCATTGTAGCGACCCAGGATCCGGCGGGGGGCCAATATCCGGCCGAGCACTACTTGGTGCAGGTCACAGAAGGTGCCCGGCTAATAGAGGCACAGTGCTTGAATAATGTCTTGTTCAAGTGATAAATCGAATCATTGTAAAACAATGTTTATTTTGATTATGAGGCTATATTTATACTTTTTGCCTGAAAAGATGATTGTGTCCCCTGTGCGGCCGTTTTTATATATGTATATAAGTAATCTGAAAGTTAGCAGTCATTGGCTTCAGCCCCCACGCATATAATGCGGGGGTGTTCGTGAAAAATATGCTTAATCACACTTGATCCAACGTCTTGGTCCATTATGGAGGTGATCGCACGTCGAACTAGGCAACCGGACTATATAGCTGTAACACTTTCGCTTAGCCGTGGGAGTCAAAAGGTGGGGCTACTATGTAGCCCCTGGTACCTTCGCATGCATCCGAATACGGGCGCGTATGTACATGGCCGGGAAACGGCCCTTCGTTAATGCGGAGGAATCCTAAAGATTCCGGTGAGTCTTCGAGTGGTTGAACAGTCTCTCGCTACATTATGACAGTCAGTTTTCGGCTTTCTTAACTAAGGTGCTCATCCAGAATAACCAGGGCACAATCGCAGTAGTTCTCCTTTGGTCGCCTTAGCCGATAATAACGGAACGTAAGGTGGCAAACCCAGGAGCCAGGCAAACCCAACATTTGACCAAAGACATGATTCGGAGCTGATGCATATAAGGCCAAACTCGTGACGCCGAACACTCCCGAAGGTATTCGGGCTTTATAACAGAAGATGGGCTCAAGAATACCCATTCATTATGAACCCTGTGTTTCGAGGTACATGCGGTAATCTGTCATGGCAAAATGCCAATCACGACAGTATCCTCTGTGGGTTTGGAACACATGGGATGATTAAACAACAAGAGGCAATAGAAAGTGTTTACACAGGGGCTTAATCTAAAAAGAAACCTGTTGAACGGAGGCCCTGCTGCACGTCTGGGCGTTTGTCTCCATTGTGCCGTATCCTGGAAGGGTATCTCGCGAACGTTGTCTATGGAAAAAGGAAAACTTGTAGGAGAGTACAACATAAGTATGCGATGGATAGTAAAAGTGTAAGATGTTGGCCTGCCAATAAGGTTGAGCCAAGTGTGGGGCTGTATTAAATATTTATAGCCCCTGGTGTCCGCTATGGGATTACATATACGGTGCCCTGGTTTAATTTTATCCGGGCTACCAGACTCGTCTAACCGTGTCTATGGTCTTAATGACCAGTCATGTTTTCTGATATTGGAGGCCGCTTATAGTCCGACTGCCAGGGCCGTCGCGTGTTCCTCTGCGCGTGAAGAGCGCTCTGTGATTCCGCTAATGGTGATGACGCCACGTGGACCGGGCATCTTGAGTGTAAGGTAGCCATAGTGCGGCAATGCATTGAAACAGGCAAAGGCCGTTCTTCCAAGCAGTGCATGATAGACGCTTTGGAAGGGTGCAATGGTGAAGAGTAGTTCTTCGCTTCTGGAGTTGCCTGGGGAGCCAATTGTTACCTCCAGTACGACGGATCCCCTGCCGCAGGCTTCAATGTCTAGTATCACCCCTTCATAGGTGGTATTGCTTTGGCTGATTCTGGATGGGTTTATCCTCATCCTGCGGACAGTGTCCTCGTATATTAGATTGAGACTACTGCCACCGTCCATGAGGACACGGGTGAGACAGTATCCGTTGTTTATTGGGTCAAGAACCAAGGCCTCTGTCCTCCGCGCCGAATACTAGTTCGTCCGTCCTTGTGATCGAAGGTGATCAGATAAGACGTCCAGTAGTTAGATGTGGGTATGATCGGCTCTATATCGTGTGCACATCTGAGCGCACGTTCGTGCCCTATCGTGGATGTGTGAGTCGCATGGATCATGTTTACTGTTTTAACCTCTGGCGGGAATTTTTTCTATCCCCTAGTGTTCGGCTGGCGAGGTTCATCCTCGTCTTCACTTGGAGTTTCCCTCCCCTTGTGTTCGGCTTAATTTTCTGGCCTTCTTGAAGACCCAACATTCTCTATGCGTGTGGTTCGCAGGTTTCTCCGGGGTGCCATGAATTTGGCACAGTCTGTCCAGAACTCTGTTCAGACTAGACAGTCCCTCTTTACAGCCTTTAAATGGCTTCTTTTGCTGATCAGGACGAGAGCCCCTGAATCCGGCATTGACCATTGTGTTGTCCGGGCTCTCTTCCCTGTTTTGGCGTCTGTGTTTATTACGCTATGGCTTCCCATTCCCATCCCATATTTTGGATGTGCTGGGGTCGCTGGTGCCTTTATGGGCTAGCCAGCTATCTTCACCTGCACAAAAGTAGGTCATAAGGCTTGTTAAGGCTGCCATTGTCCTTGGCTTTTCTTGGTCGAGGTGTCTGGCGAGCCATTCATCACGGATGCTGTGTTTGAATGCCGCTAAGGCTTCGGCGTCCGGACAATCGACAATTTGATTCTTCTTAGTGAGGAATCTTTTCCAAAGCTTGCGGGCGGATTCTCCGGGCTGTTGGATTATGTGACTTAGATCGTCCGCATCCGGAGGCCGGACATAAGTCCCTTGAAAATTGGCCCTGAAAGCGTCCTCGAGTTCCTCCCAACTCCCAATTGAATTTTTGGGGAGGCTTTTCAACCAGTATCGAGCTGGTCCCTTCAACTTGAGGGGAAGGTATTTGATGGCGTGGAGGTCGTCCCCACGAGCCATGTGAATATGCAGGATAAAATCCTCGATCCAGACCCCTGGGTCTGTTGTTCCGTCGTATGCCTCTATGTTCACAGGTTTGAAACCTTGTGGGAATTCATGGTCCAGTACTTCTTCGGTGAAGCACAGGGGGTGAGCAGCCCCTCTGTATCTGGACGCACTATGGCATGCAGTCGGCTATTGCTGTGTCCGGAGCTTATTCCGAAATGGTATTTGGTTTGTATGATCGTTCTGGTGACCATAGTCCCTCGCCGGGGTGTCTCCTTTAGATCCATAGATGGACCTGGCCACACCGGCTTGCTTACCCAGATGCTCACGTAGATCGTGCGCAGCGTCAGTAGCCGTTCTGTTGCGGTTGTGAAGCGTTACGTCTGGTCTCCTGGTCGTATTATTCTTTGGTGAAACGGCCTCGTCGTCAAATTCTGGCAGTAGCTTGCATTTGGGATAGCTCTTTGTATGGCGATCATCGCCATATCTTTCTTCGGTGCCTAGCACTTTATTCCATCTGCGATTGAGCGTTTCCTGTGCGGCTTTGAGATATTGCTTCTGCTTCTTTAGACCTCTCGCTGTGGCCATAAGCTTTATGTGGAGGTTATCTCGTTCCACGCGTTCTTCCGGAATGATGAATGCATCATCGTCCAGACTGTGTTCTTATCCTGGGGCATTTTGATGGACTCGTCCCTCTAGATCATTGTGATCGGGCATCTGCTCCGAACTCAGTTTGGCATGACATGGCTCATCCTGCTCCATCGCTGGGTCCATGTGGTCGTTATTGCCTTTGGAGTTTGCTGGTATGTCGATCCTTCTTGCGCTCTTGTTGCTATTTTTACTGTTGATGGACTTTGAGCGGCGTCTGCGCTGCCGTTTTGGCTTTTGCCCGGGGGTTTTATCTTCCGGATTGCCGCTGTCATCCTCCTTGGGCGTATCCACCATGTATATATCGTGTGACAAGGTGGTCGTCCACCGCCCTACGAGTGGTGGCTCCTGTACTTCTACTGCATCATCGTCCAAACCGTCGATGTCTTCGGAGTCGAAGTCAAGCACGTCGGTTAAATCATTGACCGTGCCAATGAAGTGGGCGGTGGGTGGGCAGCGAATTCCTTCGTCACCTGCTTCCCACTCAAGCCGGACATAGTTCGGCCCAGAGCCTCCTGACAAAGAGAGAGACTTTAATGAGTTCAGCATGTCGCCAAAGGGCGAGTGCTGGAAGATGTCCGCAGCGGTAAGCTCCCTTACCGGAGCCCAACCTGGCTCGGCTGGCTCAAGGGTGAGCGGACCAGAACCAACAACCAGATACGAGTCCGGGTCCCGGGGTTACAGGCCTCCACAGAGGTGGGACCTGTGTTCGGCTCCTCCACCGATGAGTGTGCGGCCTGCGGGGCGGGGTCCACCCCTCCGTCCTTAGGCAATGCAACCTGCTCCGGATTTAGATCCGAGGCTACTACGAGGGTGATATCCCGAGCTTCGTTCGACAGCAGGTCTAAGCCGTGCACATCGTGACTGTTCGGTGCTCTTGGCGCAGGCCCAAATCCGTTGAAGATCAAGTCTCCGCGAATATCCACTGTGTAGTTAAAGTTTCCGAACCTGACTTGGTGGCCAGGGGCGTAACTATCGATCTGCTCGAGATGGCCAAGCGAATTGGCCTGCAATGCGAAGCCGCCGAACACGAAGATATGTCCGGGGAGAAAAGTCTCGCCTTTGACCGTGTTGTTGACGATTGAAGGCGCCATCAAACCCTGCAGTGACGACACAGAGGAAATCTCAATGAAAGCACCAATGTCAGTGTCAAAACCGGCAGATCTCGGGTAGGGCGTCCCGATCTGTGCGTCTTAGGCTGATGGTAACAGGAAGCGAGGGACACAATGTTTACCCAGGTTCGGGCCCTCTCGATGGAGGGAAAACCCTACTTCCTGCTTGATTAACATTGAAGATATGAGTAGTACAAGAGTAGATCTACCACAAGATCATAGAGGCTAAACCCTAAGAGCTAGCCTATGATGGTATGACTGTAATTGTGATCGTCCTTCTAAGGAGCAATCTCTCTGGTTTATATAGACACCGGAGAGGGCTAGGGTTTATGTGGAGTCGGTTACAAGGAAGGAAACACAATATCCGGATCGCCAAGCTTGCCTTCCACACAAAGGAGAGTCCCATCCGGACACGGGACGGAGTCTTGAGTCTTGTATCTTCACGCTTCAATAGTCCGGATGAGGTATATACTCCGGCAGTCCGGATACCCCCTAATCTAGGACTCCCTCAGCCGGGCCCTGCCGACGTAGAACGACCAATCCACTCCTACACCTCCCTTCACTATTTGATGTTCGCGCATCAAGGGGCACTCCTAAGCATCACGACTCAGGAGCCTAACTGGTCATGTAGCCCCTCACTCCTTGATTTCGTCCTGGTTTCTGGTCGGGGCAAACGGCGGCTGAGGTATGCGCGGGGCCGGGCTCGGCCGACGTAGAACACAAAGCAAATAGGGGGGAAAGCTACAAATCCTTGGAAATTCAGAAGCAAATATTACAGACCATAGGTTGTTTCACAACGCCAAACAGAAGTTTAAACGCCTCCACGAGGCATGGTGCATGTTGCAGGAATTAAAACATGATAGAAGCCGCGAAGAGGTCACTTCTTGGCAGCGCTGTCCCTTGTGGCGGGATCATGCTGGCCAGCTCCACCTCCTGAAGCCGCGGAGCTAGCAGCGCCTCGCTTGGGCCTGGTGCTGAAGGTGCGGAACTTCGCTAGCAAGGCCTTCGCTCGGCCCTTCATAGCCTCAGCGGCAGCGGTGGCAAGCTCACCGCTCACAAGTTCCAGCAGGCTGTCGAGGTCGGCGTTTGGGTCACGAAGGTAGATGTGGCTGAGGACGCGCGTCAGCGCCGCGGAAGAAAGGACACGCGCTTCAGCCTCGGCCGTGGGGCCGATGCCGTCCACGACATCTTCAAGTGCCTGGACCAAGAAGGGAAGCAGCTTGGCGGGGCCGTCCTCCGTGCCAGCCAGCAGATTCTCCAATCCACCATTGTAGAGCGTCTTCAGCGCGATGCGAGCTTGCTCCTCCAGCTTCGCGAAGGCCACCCGATTCTCAGCCAGGACCTTTGCCTTGGCGTCCAGCTCCTGCTTAAGCGTCTCCAGCCGGCCGCGATCGACCGAAAGGTCAGCGTCGCGATCCCTGACGGCAGCCTCCTGAGCTGTCATCTCCTCCTCCTTCTCGTGGTGGCCCGGGATCTCCTTCGCAAGCTTGTCGCGCAAACCTTGCAGCTCGTCCTCCAGCACCTTGCAGCGGCTCCGGACATTCACGGCATCACCTGAAACTGCGTCGCGAGCGGCCTTAGCCTGGGAGGTGTCTTGCTTCTCCTCCTCGAGGGCCGACACGGCCTGGCTCAGCGCCGCTTGGACAAGGCATCGGAGCGGACCCTGCCAGAGACCAACTCCGGGCGCCTGGCCACCAGGCGGGGGTCGTCACCCTGGAGATCTTCTCGTAGCCGGCCCAGCTCGGCAGCAGCACAGTCCAAGGCGGCGGAAGGGGTCAGAGAGACGGCAGCCGGTGGAGTAGGAGGAGAAGACGGCAGCGTAATCACAACATTAGGCATTGGGGCCTTGTGAGCCTTGGTGACCTCAAAGATAGCGTCAAGTGTGGACACCTCTTGAGTTGCCAGGGCCACGGGGGCTAGATCCACGCCAGTGCGCCCCTCCTGGACTCGTGAGGATGACCGAGCAGGGGAAGCACAAGCCTCGCTGTCTCTTTTCCCCGTAGACGAAGGCACAACCCCGGCAGACGAGCTTCCCCCAGCCAAGGCCACCGAGACCCCTTTCAACCTTTTTGCCGAGGGCGGTGGCCTAGTCAAAGGAATACGGATGTCAAGCCTTGGCGACGGAAACAAGAAGCAAAGCAGAAGTCGATCACTTACTGGTCGGCATTTGTGGGCTCAAGCAGCCTCCGGCCAAACTTGAAGCCTGAAAGCCTCCTGCGGGGATCAGCGTCGGGAGGTCCGGAAGCAGAGGGCGCATCAGTGGGGCTGGAGCTGGCTTCAGGCAGCCTAGGGTCGGAGTAGACCCTCGGGAGAGCAACCAAGTCCTGTCCTTCCTTGGGACCAAGGGTGGGTCCTCTCCCCCTCGCCTAGCGCCGGCCTCGTCGTCGTCCGGCATGGAACGGAGGACCTTGGACCTGTGCATAGGGGAGGTCTCACCTGTCCACTCGGTGGTCGATTCGAAGTCATGTTCTTCCTCCTCCCCCTCCTAGCCTTCCGCCTCCCCCTTGGTAGAATCGCTGGAGGAAAAATCCACCGTCGCCCTCGCCGCCAGATCCTCAGGAGCTTCCGCCAGCACCAGCCCATCCCCATTGAAGGTGGGCATGGTGCTCACTACCAGCTCCCAGTCATCACGTAGGAACAAGGGGACCAGAGCAGCCTCAGGGCTCACCACGACCTCCCCGACCAAGGAGTGGAGGGCCGCGGCCAGGTCCTCGTCGGCCAGGGCCTCAGAGCTCACGCGGAGGGCAGCGTCTACATCCTTGAGCCTCCACAACGGGCGCGATTGCACCTGAAGTGGGGCCACCCAGTGCTCCAGGAACTCCCTCAGGAGCATGGCCCCGGTCAGCTTTGCCGCCCTCAAATTGCCCGGCCTCAGGTCCGCATTCATCTCCTTCAGCACCAACTTTGCCCGACTATCGTGAAGCTCCGCGCGAGACCACGCATCAACAGCCTCGGGCTGCCCCGTGGGCACCGCTAGCCGGGGGTGGATGCGCTCGATGTCCACCATGACCCACTTGCTCCGGAAGCCTTCAATCCTCTTCCCCGTCTTCAATATGGCGTTGGACTTGGAGTATGCAATAAAGCTAGCATATGCGGTAATGTGGGCACCATAAACTCAGAGGGAGAAGAAATGGCATAGCAGAGCCACTGAGGGCATCACCCCAACGTGAGCCTCACAATAGTAGGCGAAAATCGCCAGGAGAAGGACAGAATTGGGGTGGAGATGCAGGGCGTGCAAGTTGTATTGGCGAAGAACAACAAGGAAAAACTCAGAAAAAGGAGGCACTAGACCGGCAATGATGGCGCTCATGAAGAACGGGTAGAAGGTGCTCCCCATGCCTTCCGGTTGGGCGGAGCCGGGCTTGAGCACAGTCGCCGCCGCATTGCCCTGCGCCACCGTCATCAGGCACGTGAGGGCGAGGTTCTTCTCCGACATGTTCCGGGGATCCAGAGCCAGCAAGTATCAGGCTAGTGGGGCCCCGGTTGGGGTCTTGCGAGGTGCCATTGCTCGCCGGGCGTGAGAAATTGAGGCAGATCTGGAGGATTCCGGAGGCGAAGAGGAGAAGAGCGAGAAAGGGGATTTGGAGCAAGACGGATGAAGAAAGAAGGTAAGCCTGACCCGGGCCGCCCCTTTTATCAGTTGGGCAGTTGCCGAGGCGTCGTGGGGAAGAGGGGACGCCCACGCCCAATCGATCGCCATGCGACACCCAAGGCCGCAGGCTGTTGGGGCCCTTGGTGCTTCGCACTTGCCCCTTTGCTTCTTTGCTAAGCCAAGTCCGAGCGCGCCTTGGGCTCAGGGGCTACTGTCGGCGTTCTGGGAACGGGGGTCCCCAGACTTGCCAGCCTGCGGCCTGCGGCATGGCTCAAGCAGTGGCCTAGTGCCGCCCATCTTCTTCGACTCAAGCTCAAGACCCTCGCGAGGGGCCAAGCCTCGCGGGGCGGACGACAGGAAGCTTCCTCAGAGACGGCCTCACCAGGCAGTCTCACAAGGAGGCGGAGAGATCAAGGCAGGGTACCTCACGAGGTGCTCATGACACAAGCCATGACGATCGAGGCCAGGCGGGCGCCGGCCTGGGCAGTGTCCTTGTTTCCTCTTTGGTGCAAAGGGGGCAAGCACAGGCATGGAGTACCGAGGCATCAGGCAAAGGCTGCCATTTCAGTGCAATAAGACCAAGACCAGCGGAGCGGCAGGATGGAGGTCACTGTAGAGCCCAAGATGGCATCATCGTCAGGGCCTTTGGCAGTCGAAGACCAACTTTAGTCAGGATAAGTGTACTAGATGTTCCCCTTTAAAATGGCCGTTGTTGGCGCCCTTCCCGCTCAATATTTGGAAGGACCAGGGCCTCTATAAATAGGACTAGCCACCACAGCGGAAGGGGGATTGAACCGAGAGATCGAACCACAAGAACTCCTCCCCTCGTGAGGCAGTTCTTCCTTTGTATTGTTCATCATCTGCCCCTGAGGCAATCCACACACACCACAAACTAGAGTAGGGTATTACACCACAACGGTGGCCCGAACTAGTATAAACATTGTGTCCCTTGTGTTGTTCATCTTGCTAGCCTAGATTTCGAGCGAGGCGTTGGGGCGTGGGTTGGTAGAGGAGAGATCTTCACGCACACCCCAGAGTTAGAACCTCAAGGGTCTGCCGGAATCCGAAATCCGACAGTGATGATGTTAATGATGATGTTCATGTTGATGCTCAACCTAGCAATAATAATGATGTAGAGGTTGAACCTGTTGTTGATCTTGATAACCCACAATCAAAGAATCAACGTTACAATAAGAGAGACTTTTTTTCTAGGAAGCATGGTAAAGAAAGAGAACCATGGGTTCAGAAACCCATGCCTTTTCCTCCTAAACCATCCAAGAAAAAGGATGATGAGGATTTTGAGTGCTTTGCTGAAATGATTAGACCTATCTTTTTGCGTATGCCTTTGACTGATATGCTTAAAATGAATCCTTATGCTAAGGACATGAAAGATATTGTTACAAATAAAAGAAAGGTACCGGAAGCTGAAATTTCCACCATGCTTGCTAATTATACTTTTAAGGGTGGAATACCAAAGAAACTAGGAGATCTAGGAGTACCAACTATACCATGCTCCATTAAAAGAAACTATGTCAAAACTGCTTTATGTGATCTTGGAGCTGCTGTTAGTGTTATGCCTCTCTCTTTATCTCATAGACTTGATTTGAATAAGTTGACACCTACTGAAATATCTTTGCAAATGTCCAATAAATCAACTGTTATACCTGTTCGTATTTGTGAGGATGTGCCTGTTGTGGTTGCAAATGTTACTATTTTAACGGACTTTGTTATTCTTGATATTCCCGAGGACGATAGTATGTCAATTATACTTGGTAGACCCTTTTTGAATAATGAGGGGCTGTTATTGACTGCAACAAAGGCAATGTCACTTTTCATGTTAATGGTAATGAGCATACGGTACACTTTCTGAGGAAACAACCTCAAGTCCACAATATCAATTGTATTGGAAAATTTTCAACGAGTACTATTGGAGGTTTTGATTTTCCTCTTCCTACTATCAAGAAGAAATATGATACTCTTATTGTTGGGGACATGCATATCCCCGTTGAGGTAACTTAGTGCTATTCAAAGATTCTCCGGTTTCATGCGATTCAGAATGAGTTCATTAACAAGACTTGATCGACCTTGTTAGTGGATTCCTTTTGATGAGCATGAGATGGATGAAGTCAGAAAGCACAACTCTATGTACCCTCCTTTTACCTTCTATGATTTAGATTAAATAAAGCAAAAATAGTATTTCTGTCTGTTTTCTGATTTATCCTTGCAATAAAAAAAATACCCCGAAAATAAAAGTTCTCCAAATGTCCCAAAAATGAAATATGATTTTTGTAGAACATTTAAGAATATTTGGCACTAAGAACACATCAGGGGACCACAACAGCTGGCCACGAGGGTCCAGGGCACGCCATCCCCCCATGGGTGCCCCTCCCTACCTCGTGGGCCCCACATGGCCCCCTCCACTTATTCCTGCACCTACACACTTCGTCTTCCTCGAGAAAAAATCACTACACAGCTCAAACTCATGTTCTAGCTCATTTTGCTGCGATTTTTGATCTCCTTGCTCAAAGCTTCATTCACGAAACTATTTTGGGGGATTGTTCTTTGGTATGTGACTCAATGGTTCAATTAGTTTTTGTTCTAGTGTTTTTTATTGCAAATTTATGCTGCTAAGGTGACCATGTTCTTGAGCTTGCATGTCAAATTTATATGGTCAAAAGTACTTTTAATGCACGATATAGCCTCCAGGCACTTGTGGGAGTAGTTGCTATCAATTTTGTTGAGTTTGGTTCACTTTTATTTTGAGTCATTTAAAATTTTCAGGAATTTTCAGAGAAAGAAAATGATGAAGAGATTGTTGAGGGGCTCTTCGAGCCGAAGCTTGAAGGATAAGGAAAGTGAGGAAAAATAAGAAGCCCAAATATATTCTCCCTTGCACTGCGGAGGCTTCACCGACTTCCTCCACGACCAGCGCGAACAGTATCTCCAACTCACTGAGATTTTCGTACAATTTTTTTACTTTCATGCTAGGAAATCACCACCTTCAGTGGAGTTTCATTTATATGATGAGGTTAAGGAGATGTTTTGTCAGGTCTGCAAGATACCCTTTGAGGGCAGCATAGAGGAACCACACCGTAATGATGTGGAGGGGATTATTGATATGATTGCTGTAGGGGAAACAAGGAAAGTTTCAGGTGTAAGAATTACTAGCATACATTTTCCTGTTTTCATTACTTACAATATTTTCTAGTAGATGTTTAATTGGTCGCGGGAATAGTGGAAATCTTAGTGCACCTGATATTGTTATTTTGCGCCATGCTTTTTTTGGTGATACAACTTTAAGTTTAGGTGATGTCATTGCTAAGCAATTAAATCTGAACCGTACAAAGGGCCCCATCTTCGGTGGTATCTTTGCTTCCCGCCTTGCTGCACACTTTAATATACCTATTAGGCATTATGAGAAAGAAGAAAAGTTGCTGCCCTCCATTTTTCTAGATTATAAGAGTATGGTAGCACATGATTTTATTGTTAAAAATAAGAAGAAACTGCTTAAGTACAATTTGATATTTGATAAAAATTATTGTGAGATTATTACCTTGCTTGCGCCCTCTTTATTTAACATATTTTCAGGCACGTACCTCATCTTGCCGGAGGCCATTTACGCATACTGGAGCCTGACACCAGCTCCAGAGCCTGAGCTAGAACCACCACTTGACCCTTATTGATAGTCTATTTATTAGTGGGATCCGGAGGAGATCGCCAACTAGTGGCACCCAGATGACGCTCCTCCACACACTAGAGAGGGTCACTTTGATCCGTGGGCATAGACCAACTTAGGCCAAAAGCCTAAGTTTGGGGGAGTATGTATTTATCACCGACATTACATTTATGTTCACACACTCATTCTAGTTGTCGGTGCTCACACTTTTTCATTGTACTATCCATGCTAGTTTATTTTCTTTTCTAAGCCTTCTTCTTGTGTGTTTAAAAAACCTTAAGAAAAACCAAACGAAATTAGCTAGTCTACTTTCCATGCTTGTAGTAGTAATTAAAAGAAAACCCAAAAAGATTTTTCGTTCTTCTTTTGCTTGTTGGGAGCTTTCCCGTGTAAATAGTTTTATTTCTTTTCTTTTCTTTGGGGATCGAGAGGAGAAGACCATGATGAAAATGTTGAGTGGCTCTCATGCATTATCATTGATTTAACCAAGAGCCCATATTACCTTGTCTTCTCCCTTGAATTGAATGCTTGCAGATTCCAGCTCAGTCCAATGCACGTGCACTATTATTATTATACACACCGTTCGGTCGTGCAAGTGAAAGGCAATAATGACGATATATGATGGACTGATTGAGATGAGAGAAGCTGGTATGAACTCAATCTATCTTGTTTTTGTAAATATGATTAGTTCATCATTCCTGATTCAGCCTATTATGAATGAACCATGTTTGCAATGACAATTAGAGATTATAGTTGCTCATGCCATGCTTAATTAGCTAGGAGTTTATAATGGTTTACCTTGCGTGCCAACATGCTATTAAAATGGTTGTGATGTGGTATAATAGGGTGGTATCGTCCTTTGAACGATACGAGTGGCTTGACTTGGCACATGTTCACACATGTAGTTGAAACAAAATCAATATAGCCTCCACGGTATTTATGTTCATGATGATTTATATCCTACTCATGCTTGTACTCACTGTTGATTGATTTTAATGCATGTCCATGACTGTTGTCGCTCTCTAGTTGGTGCTTCCCAGTCTCTTTCTAGCCTTCACTTGTACTAAGCGGGAATACTGCTTGTGCATCCACTTCCATAAACCACAAAGTTATTCCATATGAGTCCCCCATACATTCCTATATGTGGTATTTACCTGCCGTTCCAAGTAAATTTGTATGTGCCAAACTCTAAACCTTCAAATGAAATTTTGTTTTGTATGCTCGAACAGCTCATGTACCAACTAGGGTTGTCTATATCTTCCATGCTAGGTGGGTTATTCTCACGAGGAGTGGACCCCGCTCCTCACTCACGAGAAAATGGCCGGTAACCGGGATGCCCAGTCCCATGCTCAAACCAAAATAATTGCAAACAAAACTCCCCCAGGATTGTTGTTAGTTGGAGGCACCCGTTGTTTCGGGCAAGCCATGGATTGATGCTTGTTGGTGGTGGGGGAGTATAAACTTTACCATTCTTTTTGGGAATCGCCTATAATGTGTGTAGCATGGAAGATATCGAGATCTCTTGGTTGTTATGTTGGTAAATAAAGTATGCCACCCAAAATATTATTGATCTCTGTTTCAAAACTCGAGCTCTGGCACCTCTACAAATCCCTGCTTCCCTCTGTGAAGGGCCTATCTATTTACTTTTATGTTGAGTCATCATCCTCTTATTAGAAAGCACCAATTGGAGAGCACCACTGTCATTTGTATCCATTACTATTAATTTATGTTGAGTATGACTATGACTGGATCTCTTTTACCATGTATTACAATGTCCAGTCAGTCCTTGATCTTCAGAGGTGCTCTGCATTTATGGTTTGTGGTCTCAGGAAAGGCTAGCGAGATACCATCTTGTTATATCATATTATGATTGTTTTGAGAAAGTGTTGTCATCCGAGATATATTATTATTGCTCACTAGTTGATTATGCCATTGATATGGGTTAACATGAGACCTAAGTGTTATTGCGAATATGGTTAGTTCATAATCTTTGCTGAAAACTTGAATGCTGGCTTTACATATTTGCAACAACAAGAGCAAACAGAGTTTGCAAAATTTTTTCTTTATCACTTTCAGTTTGTCAACTAAATTGCTTGAGGACAAGCAAATGTTTAAGCTTGGGGGAGTTGATACAGCTCCATCGTATCTACCTTTCCAAACACTTTTGCCCTTGTTTTGGACTCTAACTTGCATGATTTGAATGGAACTAACCCGCACTGAAGCTGTTTTCAGCAGAATTGCCATGGTGTTGTTTTTGTGAAGAAATAAAAGTTCTCGGAATAACCTGAAACTTCATGGAGAATATTTTTGGAATTAATCAAAAAATACTGGCGAAAGAATCAAGACCAGGGGGACCACACCCTGTCCACGATGGTGGGGGCACGCTTGCCCCCCTGGGCGCGCCCCCTGTCTTTTGGGGCCCCTGAGGCTCCACCGACCTCAACTCCAACTCCATATATTTATGTTCAGGGTGAAAAAAATCAGAAAAGAAGGATTCATCGTGTTTTACGATACGGAGCCGCCGCCAAGCCTTAATATCTCTCGGGAGGGCTGATCTGGAGTCCGTTCGGGGCTCCAGAGAGGGGAATCCGTCGCCGTCGTCATCATCAACCATCCTCCATCACCAATATTATGATGCTCACCGCCATGCGTGAGTAATCCCATCACAGGCTTGCTGGACAGTGATGGGTTGGATGAGATTTACCATGCAATCGAATTAGTTTTGTTAGGGTTTGATCCCTAGTATCCATTATGTTCTCAGATTGATGTTGCTATGACTTTGCTATGGTTAATGCTTGTCACTAGGGCCCGAGTGCCATGATTTTAGATCTGAACCTGTTATGTTTTCATGAAAATATGTGAGTTTTTGATCCTATCTTGCAAGTCAATAGTCACCTACTATGTGTTATGATCCGGCAACCCCAAAGTGACAAGAATCGGGACAACTCCCGGTGATGACCATAGTTTGAGGAGTTCATGTATTCACTAAGTGTTAGTGCTTTGGTCCGGTACTCTATTAAAAGGAGGCTTTAATGTCCTTTAGTTTCCAATAGGACCCCGCTGCCACGGGAGGGTACGACAAAAGATGTCATGCAAGTTCTTTTACATAACACGTATGACTATATTCAGAATACATGCCTACATTACATTAATGAACCTGAGCTAGTTCTATGTCACCCTATGTTATAACTATTGCATGAGGAATCGCATCCGACCTAATTATCTATCACTGATCCAATGCCTATGATCTTTTCACATATTGATCTTTGCTTAGTTACTTTACCGTTGCCACTGTTACAATTACTACAAAACTGCTACTGTTACTTTTGCCACTGTTACCTTTACTTCCATATTACTTTGCTGCAGATATTAAGTTTTCCAGGTGTGCTTGAATTGACAACTCAACTACTAGTACTTGAGAATATTCTTTGGCTCCCCTTGTGTCGAATCAATAAATTTGGGTTGAATACTCTACCCTCGAAAACTGTTGCAACCCCCTATACTTGTGGGTTATCAAGGATTTTCTTCTCCATATTCATATGGCCCGCGGCAATGACCTTCACGCCATCAAATACCTCCCGCTAAAACTCAAGGGACCAGCTCGGCACTGGTTGAACACTCTGTCCAAAAACTCCATTGGCAGTTGGGAGGACTTGGAAGACGCCTTTCTTGACAACTTTCAAGGCACATATGTCCGACCTCCGGATGCCGACGACTTAAGTCATATAGTTCAACAACCCGGAGAGTCAGCAAGGAAATTCTGGACTAGGTTCCTAACTAAAAATAACTAGATAGTCGACTGTCCGGATGCCGAAGCCCTAGCAGCCTTTAAGCATAGCATCCGTGACGAATGGCTCGCCCGAGACCTCGGCCAAGAAAATCCGAAGTCCATGGCAGCCCTCACGACACTTATGACCTGCTTTTGCGCGGGCGAGGATAGCTGGCTAGACCGTAGTAATAATCATACAAGCAAACCTGGCACTTTTGAGGCCAGAAACAGCAACGGCAAGCCATGACGCAACAGACACAAGCGTCGAAACAACGGTGAAAACACCGAAGACATGGTTCTCAACGCCGGATTTAGTGGCTCTAAGTCCGGTCAGGGGAAGAAGTCATTTAAGATAAACAATCCGGGCCCATCCAGTTTGGACCGCATACTCGATCGTCCATGTCAAATCCACGGCACTCCCGATAGACTAGCCAATCATACCAACAAAGAATGTTTTGTCTTCAAACAGGCTGGCAAGTTAAATGCCGAAAACAAGGAGAAGGGGTCACAAAGCAATGACAATGACGAGGAGCCCCGGTCGGGTACAAAAGAAGTTTCCCCCCAACTTAAAAAAGTTAACATGATATATGCTACCCATATCGCCAAGAGGGAGCGCAAGCGCGCACTCAGGGACGTCTATGCGATGGAGCTAGTCGCCCCAAAGTTCAACCCATGGTCGTCCTATCCGATCACTTTTGATCGCAGGGACCATCCGACCAACATCCATCATGGCGGTTCAGCCACACTGGTGCTTGACCTAATCATTGATGGATTCCACCTTACACGAGTCCTCATGGATGGTGGAAGCAGCCTGAACCTGCTCTGTCAGGATACAGTGCACAAAATGGGTATTGATCTGTCAAGGATCAAGCCCACAAAAACCACCTTCAAAGGTGGCATACCAGGTGTAGAGGCCTGTTGTACGGTCTCAATCACACTGGAAGTGGTCTTCGGATCCCCGGGTAATTTCCAAAGCGAAGAATTGATCTTCGACATCGTCCCCTTCCGCAGCGGCTATCATGCACTGCTCGGACGAACCGCATTTGCTCGATTCAATGCAGTGCCACACTATGCTTATCTCAAGCTCAAGATGCCTGGACCACGTGGTGTCATAACAATCAGTGGGAATACGGAACACTACCTCCGTACGGAGGAGCACACCGCGGCCCTTGCAGCAGAAACACAGAGCGACCTTTTTAGGAAGAACCTTAATTCGGCGGCCAAGCTCCCAGACACTGTCAAACGAGTCCGGACTACTTCGTAGCATAATGGTCCAGTTCGTCAAGAGCTCTACTAGCAATTCAGCCTCCGTCCTAGCCCCGACAAGGCAGCGGCATTTGTACTGCGCGTACATAACTACGCACTCAAAATACCATGGGCACAGACGAAGGCATAGCTAGATCGTGGCCCACTATACGGCTCAACCACTCCTGGACCTGCATACCTTTTTTTCAGGTATCTTTTCTCCCTAGGCCTTTTCCTGGTAACGTGATCGTCGGACCTATCAAAGGACGGATACACCGAGATGACAAGAAGCTTTGATGTACAAGGGAACTTCCAGGTGGTCTCCGTTAACGATCATTATACCTGCATTAAGGACCCACACGCAGATCTTCCTTGGTGGGGGCATGTTAAATATCCCTATTTCTTATCACACTACTTCTACAAATACGCTTTGACATATTAGTAAGATTATAGTGGAAAATGGTTTGCGGTTCAATTCTTGATGCACCAGCTTAGTGCTTGATTTTTGCTTTTCTTGATATTCTTATCAATTGCACCCATACACTATGGTATGGCTTAATGCGCCAGGGGCTTCATTATGCTCCATAGCACGCGAAGAAATTCCGAACAGTTTTACGGTAGTTCGGCACTCCGAATTGTAGCATTATATGCATCGGCTCTGAATCATGTCTTGGGTCAATAGTTGGGTTGCCCAGCTCTTGTGCTTGCTACCCTACATTCTACTATATCGGCTAGGGTAGTAAAGGAAGAACTACTGCGATTGTGTCCTGGTTCTTCCAGATGAGCACCTCAGTAGAGAAAGCCGAAAACTGACTGTCATGATGCGGCAAGAGCTGGTCAGCTGTTCGAGAGGTTACAAATCCTTAGAGATTTTTTTCTGCAATATGCGATGAATCGGTTTTCAATACGATCAGGCTCCTATGGCTAAGTGAGAGTAATATAGCCGCATAGTCAGATTGCCTCATTTTTTGCACTAAAACATCTCCTTAAAGGACCAAAATATTGGATAAAGAGTGTTTTAGATTTATCCCGAACACCCCCGTACTACCTACGTGGGGGCAGAAGCCGATGATTGGCTAACTCTCAGATTTAAATAACACGGCCGCAAAGGATGTAAAATTTTAAATAACAGACATTATATTACATAACGGGTCTGTTTCATAGTACAGGACAGGATGACATGAGTGCATTCATGGAAATATGATATCCTTAGCACATTGCTCCACCACAAGGCGGGATCCCTCCAGGACACTATCAAAATATAGTTTGGGTTTTGCGGTGCTCCCTGCCTGTGGATGGTCCTTCGGTCATCAGCTTCGCGGTGTCCATCTTCGCCCAGTGCATCTTAGCGCGGGCAAAGCCCATCCACGTGCCTTCAATGCAGACCGACCGCTTGATGGCGTCAAGCTGGGGGCAGGCACTGACCAGCCGCTTCACGAGTCTGAAGTAGCTGCTGGGAATGGCTTCGGCAGGCCATAGCCGGACTATCAAATCCTTCATGGCTAGTTCGGCCGCCCTATACAGCCCGACCAGCTGTTTCAGGTGATTGCTAAAGGGCACCGGATGTTCTGGCACAAGGTATTGCGACGAAAACAACTTCTCCGTAGAGCTCCCTTCCTCGGCTCGATAAAATACCACAGCGTCTGACAAGCTGCACGGCAGATCCGCAAACGCCCATGGAGAACTCCAAATCCGGGTCAGTAAGAGGAACCTTTCCTTCACATATTTGGTCTGCATAATAAATGCCTTACTCGCCGCGATTTTCTTGGCCGCCTGGATTTCCTGGAGGGCGCCCTGGGCTTCGGCTCGGGCATCTTGTGCGCTCTGGCGGGCCTTGCCAAGTTCAGACTCTTGATCCGTAACGTTGCGCTCCAAGGACTCGCACTTCTTGACGGTGTCCTGGAGCTCTTGCTGAACCTCACTAACTCGGGCCTCATGCTTTTCGCGTGCAGCCTGTTCCTTAGCGGCTCTGTCCTCAGCCCCGGATAGCGCCTTCTGAGGGCCACCACCTCGGTCGTTGCCCCTTCATGACACTTTAAGTCAGAACAAATTGTTTATCCTTTCTGAATTTAGATAAGGTTATCGCATACCTTTATTTTCCTCCAGCTGCTTTTTCACGCGGCCAAGCTCTTCCTCGGTCCGCTGCAGACTTTGCTTCAGTCTGGAGACTTCATCAGCATGCACGGTCACAGCCAACAATGACTCCTGCATCATTCACATAGACATATCATGTTAGCCTCCTCCGAAAATTATTTGATCATCTGTTCGGCTTTTCTTTCCGAACACCGAACAGAGTCTCAGGGGCTATTGTCTATACTGTGACATTATTTTTACACAATTGCATTTCTTACCTCAAAGCCTGTTAGAAGGCTAGTGCAGGCTTCGGTCAGTCCACTTTTCATGGACTAGATCCTCTCAATCACCATACCCATAAGGGTGCGGTGTTCCTCGATAATGGAAGCGCCTCGCAGCACTTCGAGCAAAGTATTTGGTTACTCTGGTTGGATAGAGGTCACCATAGGAATAGGTGCAGCTCCTTCTCCTTAAGGAGGCCACTTGCCTGATTCTGGAGCTGTCTGGGTCTCTGGAATGGTATTCGGTGGGGGGGCAAATTTGATATTGTCCCCATCATCAGCATACATGGTGGTTTTCTCCCCCATGTGTCTGGCAATCGAGGCTTCACCATCCGGCACGTCCTGGACAGTCTCCTGCATCTCTCCCTCACCTGGGATCCTTCGAGACAACACCTCGGTGTTATCCATGGCCTTGGGAGAGGAAGCCGCTGGAAGGGACCCGCTGTCCATCACCTCCGGGTCTAGCGAATCCTCTGATGAGGAACGCTCAAGGTTTGACCGAGCCGTACCGTGAATGCATGATACAACATATTAAAAGCTATGAAGTAGTGAGGCCAAATACATGCAAGTGTCCGGGTTTTAGAATACTCATGATTTGGCCAGGGGCTTGACCCTGGGTTTCCATTCCGAGCTGCTGTCGGTGGTCGCGGTGGAGTCATCCGGAAGGGAAGCTTTCCCCTTCTTGGACACTTCGGCCTCCAAACGCGTGGAGGCCGTCCTATTCTTTCTCCCCCTACAGGGGGGGAATGTCTTTCCTCTTCTTGTTCTTCTTCCTTCTCTTCCTCGTCATCTTCGGCGGTGGAGGAGTGAGCCCCGACATCTTTGGACGTCGCGTCCGAAGTGCCCTTGCAATGGAGACCACCTCTAGTCCCCTTGGCCTTCTTCTTCGGCGCTTGATAGGGTGCCAGAACCAGCATCTTTGTTAGAAGCGGGATTTCCGGGTCTTCGGGCAGCGGAACCAGACAGTTGATCCGCTCCGCCTTCTCTGTCCAGGTCTGAAAGAATCAATAGGGAGGCTTAGACTCTTTCCTCGAATATGCAAGTAAAGGGTACACCTTGAAAACATGAAAAAACTTACCGGACTAGCAGGGTGGGTTAAGTCATGCCTGCGATCCTTGGTCATGGGCGGTGGCACCTTGTTGGCCTTGAAGAGCACCTTCTAGATGTCTTCGTGCATAGTGTCGAAGAGCTCCAGTAGGGTATGGTGCTTGGCCGAATCGAACTCCCATAGACGACAAGTTCGGCGTTGGCACAGAACAATCCAGCGAACAAGCATCACCTGGATCATGTTGACGAGCTTGACTCTCTTGTTTATCATGTTTTGAATGCGGTTCTGGAGCGCTGTTAGCTCATCTGAAGAAGACCAGGTCAGGCCTTTCTCTTGCCAGGAGGTGAGCCGTATCAGGACTTCAGACCGGAATGCGGGGGCCGCGGCCCAGTTGGTGCCACGCTCTCTGTGACATAGAACCACTTCGCCTGCCAGCCTTTGACAGTCTACATGAAGGAGCCTTCGGGCCAAGTGACGTTGGGCATCTTGCCCACCATGGCGCCTCTGCACTCTGCTTGTTGGCCGCTCACCACCTTCGGCTTCACATTGAAGGTTTTCAGCCATAGCCCAAATTGAGGTGAGATCCGGAGGAAGGCCTCACACACAACAATAAATGCCGATATATTGAGGATGGAGTTGTGGGCCAGATCATGGAAGTCTAGCCCATAATAGAACATAAGGTCGTGGACGAACGAGTGGAGAGGGAATCCCAACCTACAGACGAAGTGGGAGACGAACACCACCCTCTCATGGGGCTCGGGGGTAGGTAAGATTTGTCCCTTGGACGGAAGCCGATGGGAGATCTCCTTGGCCAAGTACCCGGCCTCCTGGAGCTTCTTGATATCCTTCTCCTTGACGGAGGAGGCCATCAACTTGCCCTGCGCTCCGGATCCGGACATGGCTAGAGTGCTTTTTTGGGGTGGAGAAGATGAGAACTTGGGTGCTAGAGCTCGAGAATGGGATAGGCAGAGAGAGAGAAGGCGTGGGTGAAAAAGAAAGAATACTTATCCCTTTGTAAAGGCCGTGAATATCATACGCCTCCCCACTCGCTATAAAACTCGCCTATTCCCCAAGAGTCGTGTAGATGACACGGTTGGGTTACCCATGCCCGTATTGGTGAGAATCCCGTGATAAGGGGACACTATCTCTGCTTCGACAAGATGTGCCAATAAAACCGCACCTCAAAATATAGAGCGACCGGCTAAAAAACGGTTCGAATAATGACCGGACAGTGGCGTGAGGTCATGCTACAAAAAGTTGTCAACAGATTGGACTCGTGGAATATTATACTCTCTATGGTTGTGTGTGGTATTTGTTTTGCAGAGTCGGACACATTTTGTTATCGGGAGACTATTATGGAGTAATCGGAGAAGGAACCCTCCTTGCAATGCGGAAGACAATCTGCGTGCCGGACTAATCTTCATTGAAGCCAGGTTTAGGGGCTACTGAGGGAGTCCTGGATTAAGGGGTCCTCGGACAGCTGGACTATTGACATGGGCCGGACTGTTGGACTATGAAGATACAAGACCGAAGACTTCTCCCCGTGTCCGTATGGGACTCTCCCTTGCGTGGATGGCAAGCTTGGTGCTATGGATATGTAGATTTATAACACCCCAAAAATTTAACCAGGTTTTAGTTATTAAAATTTTGCCAGGAGTTTTAAAATTTTTATTTCTATTGATTTCAGAACTTTTCTTTTGATATTAAGGAGTCTTTCCCAAGTGGAGCTTTCCAAAATATATTGGACTCCTATGCTCCCTATATAACTTTTCCTATCAGCAGAATTATTTATTAAATTATCTCACCCTGAGCTTTATTCATTAAAATGACTTTCCCTAAGTTTTGGAGCTCTTTTTGAACTAGAACCATTTGATAAATTTAACTAAAAATCCAACCAAAATTTGGAGGTGTCATGTGATGTCTCGAAATCACTTTTGTGCAATTATATAATTATTTCATTGCATATTTTGAGTTTTACACCTGTTCTTCAAATCTGGTCCAGTGGGCATTTTTGCACTATAGCCTAATTAAATATTTCCCTAGAGCCTCCACCAAAATTGTGGGATGTCAGTGGTAGCATGCCATCCAACTTTATGCAAAAACCTAGTGTTGTTCTTTGGAAAAATTAAGTGTATCAACCTCTTTTTCATTCTGGACCAGCCTTGTGTTTTCTACTGCAACCCCATTCATCCTTGCTCCAGTGACCTTGTGCTTTCTCATGCTTGTAGTCAACCCTACAAAACCTCTAAGTCCAGGAGCATACAATCTTTGGAACACTTTTGGTCCATGTAATGATGCCATTTACTCACTGTCCAGAATTGTAGTTTTGCAAAACTTGCACTAGCAAGTTTCTCCTCTTTGCAAACTAACTTCACCACCCTCTCATACATCCATAGAGACACTAATCTGGAAGATTTGGCCACCCCAAGTACTGCCTGGATGCCCTTGGCATTTTGACAAACACCCTGAGTGCATAGCCAGATTTGGCATGATTTCAAGTTTACATTGTGAACTTGAGCCCCTGACGTATCCACCTTGTCCCTTGATTCCCTTGCTAACCCTAGACTAGCCCTGTTTCTTGCCAACCTCAACCGCGACCTCTAGGCTACGCTGGAATTTCATCGAGCACGTCCCGGGCATGCTCTGGGCGCGCTCAGAGCGTGCGTTTCACACGCACGTGTGCCCGAGCCGCCGCGTCCCGCCCCGCACTCACTCCGGTCCGTGATCGACCGCAGCCAGCACGCAGTGTCCCCTTCTGCACCCCACGAGCCCCGCAGCTCTCGCCACGTCTCCAGCAGGCCAGCAGCTAGCCGCCACTGCCGCCCGACAGCTCCTGCGCTGGCCAGCGCCGCCCAAGCCACCTCCGCTCGCCAGCTCGCCCTTGGAGCAGTAGCCGCTCGTCTGCTAGCTCCTGCCGCCATCCCCAGCCTCGCCACGATGCCCTGCAGCTACAGAACGTCGGCCGCCGACGAGCTCATCCACGGCCGCCGCTGAACCGCCTCGACTCGCCTATTTAAGGAAGCCCCGAGCCCGTTCCCGCACACAGGCAACCTCAGGCCACCTCAACGTCGCTTCCCTAGCCCGCAATGGACCCGGGGAGGTTCTCTTCCCCCTCTCCGGCAACTCCTGCCGCCGCCACCGCCCCGGCCATTTCGGCACCACCAGAGCCTTCCCCTCTCCACTCTCTCCACCAGGAGCCTTCTCTTCCTCCCGTGAACCCTCCCCCCTGCTCGATTTTGATCGGGAACCACCACAGCCCCAAAACCACTTTGCTCCCGAGGCCTCCTCCGTCGCGAAGCTCACAATCGGCGACTCCCTCCACCCCCGCTGACCCAGCGACCACCGTGAGGACCGCCCCGGTCTTGCAGATCCATTCCGACTCTCTGGAGCCCGCGGGGAGCAGCCTTTCATCGGCGTTGATCACCGTCCCCTCGCCTCCGTTCGGGTAGAGGAAGAGGAGGGGGAGATGGACTGGTCAAACCTGACCAGTGGGCCCCCTGGACCCACTGTCAGTGACCCCGCCCAGTCCACGTGAGTTAAGTAGAAGCGTGTTTCCAAATTACGCCTTCGACGTGTACGTATTCGTAACGTTTTCTTTTCTGTTTTATTTTTAAATAACAGATTTTGACCAAACTTTGACTGGCCATATCTTATCAAATACAACTTCAAATGAATTGATTCTTTTTCCTACCTCTCTCAAATATTGTCTAGTTTATTTTAAGATTTATTTGAAAAAAATTCAAAACAACTTTTTGTGCTGTTTTGATTTTGTTTGTTAATTCATATATATTTTTAAAATAGGATTCTTGAAGGTTTCAAGATGTTTTGGAATGCACCCTGCTTTCCCATGACCTGAAGGCAAGCGTTCTGAACCCTGGTGTAATTTTTATGTGTGTTGTTTGACTCGGTGACAACACCACCCCGACACGAGCATACGTCATTTTATGTGAGGATGTGATCCTACTCATGAGTGCATATTATTGATTTTTATGCTGATGGAGTTGATATGGTTGTGATGGAAATCACCGTCATATGCCTCTCATGCATACCGGAAGGGAAGCCGGGAAGGCCTCTGTCTTGGGTAGACACGGTCTTGTCCCTAGTCCTCCGTCAAGACCGTCGTGTCCGGTATGGCATGAGGGGGTATGTCGCGTGGTGTTTCTATCTGTTGGTTGAAGTATATGTATTATTATGCTAATCATGCAGGAAATATTTGAACCTCCCGAGTCGACCGTAGATCGAGTCTTGTTCCAGTAAGCCCCATACTTGCTTCATACTACCACTCGTCTCTACAACAAGTAGAGTACAGTTCAGTAAGTTGTCAACCACTTTCCTAGCCCACACCGTACAGAGAGGCCATGGTGGAAGATACTGGAGGCATCCGGTAGTCATGCCACCGGGTCCGGGAGCATGGGTGTTTCGGTTGTAGCCGAAGGGGGTAGCACCCCAGTTTGCCCGCGGTATAAATTTTGTGATCCCATGTTACGTCGAGGTTGTAGCCTCCCCACTTAGAGTTTCGCTTGACAGGTGTCGTGGTGATTCCAGGCACATGTGAGTTAAGCTGGTGTGTGCAAGTTAGGTGTGTTTCCAACTAAAAGGTCATGGACGGAATTAGTCCAGATGGACTAAAGGAATCCGTTACTCGTGGGTAAAGAGTACACCCTCTGCAGAGATTAAACCTATTCGAATAGCCGTGTCCATGGTTAAGGATTACAGTCTGGGATGGGTCAAGTGTCGGTCTTAGTGTCGGTCTTCGGAGGTGAAGCTGTTAAACCAAGTCTGGAATCACGACTTGTGACTTGTGATAATTATGATTATTATTTTGTTGTGGACTAACCCGTAATATTATTGGTATTATCGAATATCCCTGGGATGGTTCTACCTCCTGGATATTCACTATATTTTCTTTTAAAGCCCTTTATGTGGTGTCGCTAAGACGCCCGACTGTGGCATTTCTTTTACAGCCCTTTATGTGGTGTCGCTAAGACGCCCGACTGCGGCATTTCTTTTAAAGCCCTTTATGTGGTCTTGCTAAGACGCCCGACTATGGCATTTCTTTTACAGCCCTTTATGTGGTGTCGCTAAGACGCCCGACTGTGGCATTTCTTTTACAACCCTTTATGTGGTGTCGCTAAGACGCCCGACTGTGGCATTTCTTTTAAAGCCCTTTATGGGGTGTCGCTAAGACGCCCGACTGTGGCATTTATTTTTAAAGCCCTTTATGCGGTGTCGCTAAGATGCCCGACTGTGGTATGCTTGTTATTTATTTCATAATTCTTAATACTACTATGTTATTGCATGTTCATCAATAACATGCTTGCACGCATCAGAGTTTTATTTATCTTTTGTGACTGACTTCATGAGCATAAAATACTTTCAGCACATCATTGATTATATTACACCTGTGTTCACAATGTTTGCGAGTACATTCAAAGTACCCACTTGCGTATCCCTGGCTATTGTCTTGGCCAGATTTTCTTGGGCGGAGAGAAGCGACCGTGGCGACAATACCGGAACCTAAGCAACGGTGACAGCAGCCTCGCGAAGATAGCAGTTAACCTGGTCAGCTGTTCCTGTGGGAATTGGAGTCCCATAGACACAGATGATCCACAAACTGCTTCCGCCACCAATCATTAGAAACCATTTGTTGTACTCACAGGCCAGAATGGTCTTGTACTACATATTTTGTATTTTGCTTGGAATTTCGGTATCAAGTTTGTGCCTCATCAGCTAACAGTTATCCTGGGGCTAGTGAGCACAAGGGCCATTTTCTGGAAATTAACACCCGGAGAATCGGTCCCCACAAACTTGGTACCAGAGCCAGGCTGACCATTGGCTAATCCTATCTTAGCCAGGTCAGAAAACTTAGGTAAACCAACCCAGATGCTATATAAGAAGGCCACCTTCTGACCTTACCCAGCAACCCTCACCTCGTGCACCACTCTCACAACCATTTCTTGCCATGCCGAGACCTAGTATTTATCGGAGAACCCCAGATGCAATCCCAGGTAGCTTTGTCAAAATATTGTGGGACTTTACCTGCAGTACCGTGGGTTCTACCCAGCCACCCCAGTACGAGCTGTTCAAATCAAGAATCACCCCTTCCACCTCGGAATATTGGGCAGCAGTACACATCCCTCCTGTAGACTCCAACCAAGATCCAACGGAGGTTTCCTTCATGGGGAAATCTATGCCAACCCCACGCCTGGCCATAGAAGCTGCTGCGAAGGAAGCAATTGCTCGCCTTCGATTTGCGATACCCTATGCCCGCGGACGAGGATATTATTATTTTCCGAGCCGTGCAGCACCCGGAGGAGTGACATCTTTTCCCGGTGAGCGGATTGAGAGAGACCCAGTGCTAGCCAATCTTGTGTAGTACATCATCGCTCAAGAGCATTTGAACCAGCGAGTGATGGATTATCTCTAGAGTCTCGCTGATTTGAATCCTCAGATTGCAATCGGCAGACCACTGAGGCCCGACGCGGAGAGAGACATACATAGACTGGTCAATCCACTTCCTCCGATAGAAGAGGAGTGTATTCCATTGGCAGAGACTTTTTCTCGAGACCCTGTCCAGTTACCATTCTCATTTTAGATGTCACTGTTGTGTTTGTTATTTCAGCATTTATTATTACGTTGTAACTTATGCATGGTAGCTCGAATTTGTGTGACGAGTCGAATATTTAGTTTCTACTTATATGAGTGGTTTTCTTCGCGAGTAACCTGTGTAGCCGCGAAAATCCTGGAATGAGATTTCTTTTCCCTGAGTTGCTGCATCGTTTATCCTCTCACGGCATGGATTATTTTTATTCCCGCAGCACCACGGCCACAGACCCACAACCACTCGGACTTTTACACTGCTTGCAAATACACGCAACCATGTTGCATCTCACCAACCACCCCTCTAGGTACTCCACATGCCTCCAAGGGAGAGATTAGCGGATAATCATCCGGATACTAATCACCTCCGGTACAAAGATAACAGTGAATAACCGGTATTACACCTAATCCCCGTGATCACCGCCACCGCGGAGAGCCAGCACCCGAGAGGCAGCATCACGGCGATCATCAAAGATCATCGCACACAGGAGCACAGAGAGCCCCAGCACTGCCGCCAGCCCTCCACACACCAGGATCACGTACCAGTCCGGCACCGTCTCCGTCATTGGAGCCTCGTCTCGAGCTCCGGTAAGCAGTAAAGGAGGAGGAGAAATGAGGCCAGGTGTGAAGATGAAGAAGGAGCACCGCGGTCATTTTATAGCTCGAGATCGGTGTACGGTGGGCGAAGTCCACCAGCACCGCTCGTCGCCCGATCGCCGATGTTCGGAGGCGAATCCGCGAGCAGTCCCGACAGCGCACTGGCCAGCGAGGTGAGTGCACACTGCACCGGCAGCAAGTGCGCCGCGCACTACCGAAGTACGGCCTAGATGCCCTACGCGCTAAACATCGCCGGTGGAGAAAGCCGGGAAAACACGCAGGAGAGAGGAAGAAGAGAGAGCCAGAGGAAGAAGGAGAGACTGACAGTGGGCCCTGGTCCCACCTGTCAGCCAAAGGGAGCACTGTGCTCTCGGGTACGACCAGCGTATTGTAGAATTTAGAATTTATTCTAAATTCACGGCGTCCAGCGTCGAAATCGCTCGTTATTCCTAAGCGTGGAACTTCTCCGCACAATGCCAGTATCCCACACTGTAGTTACTCACCACTTATTGCCCTATCACTATAGCCAGTTTTTACCGCTTTAGTAAAATGATCTTTTGAACAAGTAAGAGTATTTTTGTTTTACAACCCTTAGCAAATCTCGAGGACGAGATTTTTCTTAAGGGGGGTAGTAATTGTAACACCCCAAAAATTTAACCAGGTTTTAGTTATTAAAATTTTGCCACGAGTTTTAAAATTTTTATTTCTTTTGATTTCAGAACTTTTCTTTTGATATTAAGGAGTCTTTCCCAAGTGGAGCTTTGCAAAATATATTGGACTCCTATGCTCCCTATATAGCTTTTCCTATCGGTAGAATTATTTATTAAATTATTTCACCCTGAGCTTTATTCATTAAAATGACTTTCCCAAAGTTTTGGAGCTCTTTTTGAACTACAACCAGTTGATAAATTTAACTAAAAATCCAACCAAAATTTGGAGGTATCATGTGATGTCTCTAAATCACTTTTGTGCAATTATATAATTATTTCATTGCATATTTTGAGTTTTACACCTGTTCTGCAAATCTGGTCCAGTGGGCATTTTTGCACTATAGCCTAATTAAATATTTCCCTAGAGCCTCCACCAAAATTATGGGATGTCAGTGGTAGCATGCCATCCAACTTTATGCAAAAACCTAGTGTTGTTCTTTGGAAAAATTAAGTGTATCAACCTCTTTTTCTTTTTGGACCAGCCTTGTGTTTTCTACTGCAACCCCATTCATCCTTGCTCCAGTGACCTTGTGCTTTCTCATGCTTGTAGTCAACCCTACAAAACCCCTAAGTCCAGGAGCATACACTCTTTGGAACACTTTTGGTCCATGTAATGATGCCATTTACTCCCTGTCCAGAATTGTAGTTTTGCAAAACTTGCACTAGCAAGTTTCTCCTCTTTGCAAACTAACTTCACCACCCTCTCATACATCCATAGAGACACTGATCTGGAAGATTTGGCCACCCCAAGTACTGCCTAGATGCCCTTGGCATTTTGACAAACACCCTGAGTGCATAGCCAGATTTGGCATGATTTCAAGTTTACATTGTGAACTTGAGCCCCTGACGTATCCACCTTGTCCCTTGATTCCCTTGCTAACCCTAGACTAGCCCTGTTTCTTGCCAACCTCAATCGCGACCTCTAGGCTACCCTGGCATTTCATCGAGCACGTCCCGGGCATGCTCTGGAGCGCCCAGAGCGTGCGTTTGGCACGCACGTGCGCTCGAGCCACCGCGTCCCGCCTCGCACTCACTCCGGTCCGTGACCGACCGCAGCCAGCATGCAGTGTCCCCTTCTACACCCCACGAGCCCCGCAGCTCTCGCCACGTCTCCGGCAGGCCAGCAGCTAGCCGCCACTGCCGCTCGACAGCTCCTGCGCTGGCCAGCGTCGCCCAAGCCACCTCCGCTCGCCAGCTCGCCCTTGGAGCAGCAGCTGCTAGTCCGCTAGCTCCTGCTGCCATCCCCAGCCTCGCCACGATGCCCTGCAGCTACAGAACGTCGGTCGCCGACGAGCTCATCCGCGACCGCCGCTGAACCGCCTTGACTTGCCTTTTTAAGGAAGCCCCAAGCTCGTTCCCGCACACAGGCAACCTCAGGCCACCTCAACGGCGCTTCCCTAGCCCGCAATCGACCCGGGGAGGTTTTCTTCCCCGTCTCCGGCAACTCCTGCCGCTGCCACCGCCCCGGCCATTCCGGCACCACCAGAGCCTTCCCCTCTCCACTCTCTCCACCAGGAGCCTTCTCTTCCTCCCGTGAACCCTTCCCCTTGCTCGATTTTGATCGGGAACCACCGCAGCCCCAAAACCACTTTGCTCCCGAGGCCTCCTCCGCCGCGAAGCTCACCGTCGGCGACTCCCTCCACCCCCGCCGACCCAACGACCACCGTGAGGACCGCCTCGGTCTTGCGGATCTATCCCGACTCTCTGGAGCCCGTGGGGAGCAGCCTTTCGCCGGCGTTGATCGCCGTTGCCTCGCCTCCGTTCGGGCAGAGGAAGAGGAGGGAGAGATGGACTCGTCAAACCTGACCAGTGGGCCCCCTGGACCCACTGTCAGTGACCCCGCCCAGTCCACGTGAGTTAAGTGGAAGCGCGTTTCCAAATTACGCCTTCGACGTGTACGTATTCAAAACGTTTTATTTTCTGTTTTATTTCTAAATAGCAGATTTTGACCAAACTTTGACCGGCCATATCTTATCAAATACAACTTCAAATGAATTGATTCTTTTTCCTACCTCTCTCAAATATTGTCTAGTTTAAGTTAAGATTTATTTGAAAAAAATTCAAAACAACTTTTTGCGCTGTTTTGATTTTGTATGTTAATTCATATATATTTTTTAAAATGGAATTCTTGAAGGTTTCAAGATGTTTTGGAAGGCACCTTGCTTTCCCATGACCTGAAGGCAAGCATTCTGAACCCTGGTGTAATTTTTATGTGTGTTGTTTGACTCAGTGACAACACCACCCCGACACGAGCATACGTCATTTTTATGTGAGGATGTGATCCTACTCATGAGTACATATTATTGATTTTTATGCTGATGGAGTTGATATGGTTGTGATGGAAATCACCGTCATATGCCTCTCATGCATACCGGAAGGGAAGCCGGGAAGGCCTCTGTCTTGGGTAGACACGGTCTTGTCCCTAGTCCTCCGTCGAGACGGTCCTGTCCGGTATGGCATGAGGGGGTATGTCGCGTGGTGTTTCTATCTGTTGGTTGAAGTATATGTATTATTATGCTAATCATGCAGGAAATATTTGAACCTCCCGAGTCGACCGTAGATCGACTCTTGTTCCAGTAAGCCCCATACTTGTTTGTACTACCACTTGTCTCTACAACAAGTAGAGTACGGTTCAGTAAGTTGTCAACCCCTTTCCTAGCACACACCGTACAAAGAGGCCATGGTGGAAGATACTGGAGGCATCCAGTAGTCATGCCACCGGGTCCGGGAGCATGGGTGTTTCGGTTGTAGCCGAAGGGGGTAGCTCCCTAGTTTGCGCGCGGTATAAATTTTGTGATCCCATGTTACGTTGAGGTTGTAGCCTCCCCACTTAGAGTTTTGCTTGACAGGTGTCGTGGGTGATTCCAGGCACATGTGAGTTAAGCTGGTGTGTGCAAGTTAGGTGTGTTTCCAACTAAAAGGCCATGGACGGAATTAGTCCAGATGGACTAAAGGAATCCGTTACTCGGGGGTAAAGAGTACACCCTCTACAGAGATTAAACCTATTCGAATAGCCGTGTCCATGGTTAAGGATTACAGTCTGGGATGGGTCAAGTGTCGGTCTTAGTGTCGGTCTTCGAAGGTGAAACTGTTAAACCAAGACTGGAATCACGACTTGTGACTTGTGATAATTATGATTATTATTTTGTTGTGGACTAATTCGTGATATTATTGGTATTATCGAATATCCCTGGGATGGTTCTACCTCCTGGATATTCACTATGTTTTCTTTTAAAGCCCTTTATGTGGTGTCGCTAAGACGCCCGACTGTGGCATTTCTTTTATAGCCCTTTATGTGGTGTCGCTAAGACACCCGACTACGGCATTTCTTTTAAAGCCCTTTATGTGGTGTCGCTAAGACGCCCAACTGTGGCATTTCTTTTACAGCCCTTTATGTGGTGTCGCTAAGACGCCCCACTATGGCATTTCTTTTACAGCCCTTTATGTGGTGTCGCTAAGACGCCCGACTGTGGCATTTCTTTTAAAGCCCTTTATGTGGTGTCGCTAAGACGCCCGACTGTGGCATTTATTTTTAAAGCCCTTTAGGCGGTGTCGCTAAGACGCCCGACTGTGGTATGCTTGTTATTTATTTCATAATTTTTAATACTACTATGTTATTGCATGTTCATAAATAACATGCTTGCACGCATCAGAGTTTTATTTATCTTTTGTGACTGACGTCATGAGCATAAAATATTTTCAGCACATCAATGATTATATTACACCTGTGTTCACAATGTTTGCGAGTACATTCAAAGTACTCACTGGCTTGTCCCTGGCTATTGTCTTGGCCAGATTTTCTTGCGCGGAGAGAAGCGACCGTGGCGACAATCCCGGAACCTAAGCAACGGTGACAGCAGCCTCGCGAAGATAGTAGTTAACCTGGTCAGCTGTTCCTGTGGGAATTGGAGTCCCATAGACACTGATGATCCACAAACCGCTTCCGCCACCAATCATTAGAAACCATTTGTTGTACTCACAGGCCAGAATGGTCTTGTACTACATATTTTGTATTTTGCTTGGAATTTCTGTATCAAGTTGGTGCCTCATCAGCTAACAGTTATCCTGGGGCTGGTGAGCACAAGGGCCATTTTCTGGAAATTAACACCCGGAGAATCGGTCCCCACAAACTTGGTACCAGAGCCAGGCTGACCATTGGCTAATCATATCTTAGCCAGGTCAGAAAACTTAGGTAAACCAACCCAGATGCTATATAAGAAGGCCACCTTGTGACCTTACCCAGCAACCCTCACCTCGTGCACCACTCTCACAACCATTTCTTGCCATGCCGAGCCCTAGTATTTATCGGAGAACCCCAGATGCAATCCCATTTCTGGAAATTAACACCCAGAGAATCGGTCCCCACAAGATTCCTTTCTCTATAACCGACTTTGTGTGGCAAGCTTGGTGATATGGATATGTAGATTCCTTTCTCTGTAGCTGACTTTGTGTAACCCTAGCCCCCTCCGGTGTCTATATAAACCAGAGGGCTTAGTCCGTAGAGACAACTACAATCATAATCATAGGCTAGACTACTAGGGTAGATCAACTTTTATAACACTCATATTCGTCAAGACCAATCAAGCAGGAAGTAGGGTATTACCTCCGTAGAGAGCACCCGAACCTGGGTAAACTTTATGTCCCCCGCCTCCTATTACCATTAGCCTTAGACGCACAGTTCGGGACCCCCTACCCGAGATCCGCCGGTTTTGACACCGACCGTGTTCGACAGAGAGAGCGTGTGAGTTTCTGTGTGAGAGATTTGTAGGAAGGGGTAGAAAGATGAATTCTAACCTTGACGGAGGGAGAGAAATACATGAAGTGCGTGTGTGTGATTCCGATGCCCATAGGGAAATGAGATATGATTTGTGTGAGAGAGATTGCACAATTCATTCACGTTTCACTATCTAGCGATCGTGGACGTGCATTGCATGAACATAAATCAATATCTACTTCGTATCGTGGCCAAAGGTACAATATCGATTCAACGCTATAAAGATTGGACACTCACATATCACATTTTTTCTATTTAAATAAACCTTTTCAGTTGTGCATGCCAAAGTTACAGTGATGTTTCCTCAAACAACCAATGTAGCTATCATGTACATGCACCATTGTTACTCTTGCATTCAAATTCATTAGTCTTGGATGATTTAAGGTTCTATTATGAAGTAATATATGTAATATTAATATATGAATTCAACATGTATGCAATTTATGAAATGGAGGCTATGTAATCATATGAGGTAACACTTTTAAGTAGCGGACTACCATACCCATTTCTTTTTGTGCGCCTCTACACTAACACATCAATGCATTATGTTTAAAGTAAATAACCAATGGCACTAAATTATCTATTTACACAAGAAATATATAGGCTGAGCGTTTGATCCCCTTTTTTGTGAACGCGCCTCTACACCCATACGATTGGCCGAGCCCGTGTGAACGTCCATGTTATCCGTGCACCATCCTGAGTTATTGTCTTTTTTCTGGGGTGGACTTCACACCAGTTATTAACTACTGACGCGTGCCCCGTGTACACATTCTTGCATGACCTTCGCGCTAGCATGGTCCAAAATTAGTTGAAACTGGAGACGAATGATCCCGCGGGCGGCAAAATCTCCCGCCTCATTCTAAAATTTCCACCACCTAGTCTTTGGCATGCGAAATTCCCCTTTTGTCCTTGGTGCACGGAAACCAACCATTACAATACCGCCCTCATCTACATAATAGGTTGGGGCTACTTTGGTAACTTCTGGTTCCCGCTGAGGGAGTCCTGGATTAGGGGGTATCCGGACAGCCGGACTATATACATCGTCCGGACTATTTAATCATGAAGATACAAGACTCAAGACTTTAGCCCGTGTCCGGATGGGACTCTCCTTTGCGTGGAAGACAAGCTTGGCGATCCGGATATTATATTTTCTTCCTTGTAACTGACTCCATGTAAACCCTAGCCCTCTCCGGTGTCTATATAAACCGGAGAGGATGGTCCTTAGAAGGCCGATCACAATTACAATCATACCATCATAGGCTAGCTCTTAGTGTTTAGCCTCTATGATCTCGTGGTAGATCTACTCTTGTACTACTCATATCTTCAATATTAATCAAGCAGAAAGTAGGGTTTTAACTCCATCGAGAGGGCCCAAACCTGGGTAAACATTGTGTCCCTTGCTTCCTATTACCATCAGCCTAAGACACACAGATCGGGACCCCCTACCCGAGATCCGCCGGTTTTGACACCGACATTGGTGCTTTCATTGAGAGTTCCTCTGTGTCGTCGCTTAGAGGCTTGATGGCATCTTCAATCGCCAACAAAACTGTCCAGGGCGAGACTTTTCCCCCCGGACAGATCTTTGTGTTCGGCGGCTTCGCACTTCGGGCCAATTCGCTTGGTCATCTGGAGCAGATCGACAGCTATGCCCCTGGCCACCAGGTCAGGTTCGGAAACTTGAACTATACGGCGGACATTCACGGAGACTTGATCTTCGATGGATTCGGGCCGGTGCTAGGAGTGTCGGACAGTCACGACATGCACGGCCTAGACCTGCTGGCGGACAATGCTCGAGATATCATCCCCGCAGTTGCCCCGGATCTAAATCCGGAATAGGTTGCGTTGCCTAAGGACTGAGGGTTGGACTCCGCCCCGTAGGCCGCATACTCATCGGCCATGTAGCCGAACACGGGTATCACCTCTATTGAGGCCTGTAACCTCATACCCCCGGACTCATATTCGGTTGTTGGTCCGGGTCCGCATACCCTCGAGCCAGGTCGGGCTTCGGTAATGGAGTTTACCGCTGCGGACATCTTTCAGCACTCGCCCTTTGGCGACATGCTGAACTCGTTAAAGTCTCTCTCTTTGTCAGGAGGCTCTGGGTCGAACTATGTTCGGCTTGAGTGGGAAGCAGGTGACGAAGGAATTCGCTGCCCACCCACCACCCACTTCATTGCCACGATCGATGATTTAACCGACGTGCTTGACTTCGACTCCGTAGACATCGACGGTATGGATGATGATGCAGGAGATGCTTCAGAATCTCGTGGGCGCGGGACCACTACCTTGTCACACGATATATACATGGTGCATACGCCCAAGAAGGATGACGACGACAATCCGGAGGATAAAACACCCGGGCAAAAGCCAAAACAGCGGCGCAGACGCCGCTTAAAGTCTAGCAACAGCAAAAATAGCGACAAGAGCGCAAGAAGGATTGACATACCAGTAAGGCCCAAAGGCAGTAATGACCACATGGACCCAGTGATGGAGCAGGACGATCCAGGTCATGCCAAACCGAGTTCGGAGCAACCACCCGATCAAAATGATCAGGAGGGACGAGCTCATGAAACCGCCCCAGAACAGGAACACAACCCGGATGACGATGCATTCATCATTCCGGACGAACAAGTGGAACGAGACAACCTCCACAGAAAGCTTATGGCCACAGCAAGAAGTCTAAAGAAGCAGAAGCAAAAGCTCAAAGCCGCACAGGAAAAGCTCAGTCGAAGATGGAATAAAGTGCTAGACACCGAAGAAAGAAATGGCGACGATCACCATACGAAAAGCTATCCAAAGCGCAAGCTACTACCAGAATTCGACGACGAGGCCGTTCCTCCAAAGAATAATACGACCAGGGGACCAGATGTACCGTTCCACAACCGCAATAGAACGGCTACTGACGCCGCTCACGATCTGCGTGAGCATCTGGATAAGAAAGACGGCGCAGCCAGGTCCATCTATGGATCTAAAGGACACACCCCGGCAAGGGACTATGGTCACGCAAAGGCTCATACAAGCCAATTACTAGTTCGGAATAAACTTCGGACACAACAACAGCCGACTGCATGCCACAGTGCGTCCAGATACAGAGGGGCTACTCACCCCCTGTGCTTCACCAAAGAAGTACTGGACCACGAATTCCCACAAGGCTTTAAACCTATGAACATAGAGGCATACGACGGAACGACAGACCCAGGGGTCTGGATCGAGGATTTTATCCTGCATATTCACCTGGCTCGTGGGGATGACCTCCACGCCATCAAATACCATCCCCTCAAGCTGAAGGGACCAGCAAGACAATGGTTGAAAAGCCTCCCCAAAAACTCAATTGGGAGTTGGGAGGAACTCGAAGACGCTTTCAGGGCCAATTTTCAAGGGACTTATGTCGGCCTCTGGATGCAGACGATCTAAGTCACATAATCCAACAGCCCGGACAGTCCACCCGCAAGCTTTGGAATAGATTCCTCACTAAGAAGAACCAAATTGTCAACTATCCGGACGTCGAAGCCTTAGCGGCATTCAAACACAGCATCCATGGTGAATGGCTCGCCAGACACCTCGGCCAAGAAAAGCCAAGGACAATGACAGCCTTAACAAGCCTTATGACCCGCTTTTGCGCCGGTGAAGATAGCTAGCTAGCCCGTAAAGGCACCAGCGACCCCAGTACATCTGAAGTAAGGGATGGCAACAGGAAGCCACGACATAATAAAAACAAACGCCAAAACAAGGAAGACAGTCCGGACAACACAACGGTCAATGCCGAATTCCGGGGCTGTCGACCTGGTCAGCAAAAGAAGCCATTTAAAGGCAGTAAAGAGGGACTGTCTGGTCTGAACAGAGTCCTGGATAGACTATGCCAAATTCACGGCACCTCGGAGAAACCTGCGAACCACACCCATAGAGAGTGATGGGTCTTCAAGCAGGCCGGCAAATTAAATGCCAAACAGAAAGGGAGGGAAACACCAAGTGAAGACGACTACAAGCCTCGCCAGCCAAACACTAGGGGATAGAAAAAATTCCCGCCAGAGCTTAAAACAGTAAACATGATCCACGCGACTCACACATTCACGAGAAGGCATGAACGCGCGCTCAGAGACGCGCACACTGTAGAGCCCATCGTACCCACATATGACTACTCGATGTCTCGTCCGATCACTTTCGATCACATGGACGGCCGAACTAGTATTTGGCACGGAGGATCAGATGCCTTGGTGCTTGACCCAATAATCGACGGATACTGTCCCACCCGTGTCCTCATGGATGGCGACAGTAGTCTCAACTTAATATACGAGGACACTGTCCGCAGGATGGGGATAAACCCATCCAGAGTTAGCCAAAGCAAGACCACCTTTGAAGGGGTGATACCAGGCATTGAAGCCTACGACAGGGGATCCGTCGTACTGAAGGTAACATTTGGCCCCCCAGGCAACTCCAGAAGAGAAGAACTACTCTTCACCGTTGCACCCTTCCAAAGCGACTATCATGCACTGCTTGGAAGACCGGCCTTCACCCGTTTCAATGCATTGACACACTATGGCTACCTTACACTAAAGATGCCCGGTCCCCGTGGCATCATCACAGTTAGCGGAATCATAGAGCGCTCTCATGCGCCGAGGAACACGCGACGGCCCTGGCGGCTGGACTATAAGCGGCCTCCAATATCAGAAAACATGACTGGTCATTAAGACCACAGACACGGTTAGACGAGTCCGGTGGCTCGGATAAAATTCAACTGGGCACCGTATATGTAATCCCATAGTGGAATCCAGGGGCTATAAAAATTTAATACAGCCCCACACTTGGCTCAACCTTATTGGCAGGCTAACATTTTACACTTTTACTATCCATCGCATACTTACGTTGTACTCTCCTATGCGTTTTCCTTTTTTTTCACAGACAACGCTCGTGTGATACCCTTACAAGATACGACACAACGGAGATAAAGGCGCAGATGTGCAGCAGGGCCCCATTCAACAGGTTTCTTTTTAGATTAAGCCCCTGTGTAAACCTTTTCTATTGCCTCTTGTTGTTTAAACCATCCCATGGGTTCCATACCCATAGAGGATACTGTCATTATTGGCATTTCGCCATGATAGAATACCGCACATACCTGGAAACAGAGGGTTCATAATGAATGGGCATACTTGAACCCATCTTCGGTCAAAAAGTCCGAACACCTTCGGGAGTGTTCGGCGTCACGAGTTTGGCCTTATATGCATCAGCTCCGAATCATGTCTTTGGTCAAATGTTGGGTTTGCCCGGCTCCTGGTTATTATATGCCGCCTTACGTTCCGTTATTATCGGCTAAGGCAGGCCAAAGGAGAACTACTGCGATTGTGCCCTGGTTATTTCGGATGAGCACCTTAGTAGAGAAAGCCGAAAACTGACCGTCATGATACAGCGAGAGACTATTCAACCACTCGAAGACTCACCAGAATCTTTAGGATTCCTCCGCATTAACGAAGGGTCGTTTTTCAGCCACGTACACACGCGCCCGTATTCGGATGCACACAACGGTACCAGGGGCTACATAGTAGCCCCACCATTAAACTCATATGGCTAAGCGAAAGTGTTACAACTATATAGTTGGGTTGCCTAGTTCGACGTGCGATCACCTCCTTAATGGACCAAGACGTTGGATCAAGTGTGATTTAGCATATTCTTCGCGAACACCCCCGCATTGTATGCGTGGGAGCTGAAGCCAACGCCTGCCATCTTTCGGACTACTTATACATATAAGAATGGCCGCACGGGGGACACAATCATACTTCCAGGCAAAAGTATAAATACAACCTCATAATCAAAATAAACATTGTTTTTACATTGATTCGACTTATCAGTCAAAGAGGACATTCTTCGAGCACTGTGCCTCTATTAGGCAGGCACCTTCTGTGACCTGCGCCAAGTAGTGCTCGGCCGGATCCTGGCCGCCCGCCAGATCCTGGGTCGCTATAATAGTGGCCTCCATATCAGTCCAATAGGCTTTAACGCGGGCCAGAGACATCCGTGCACCCTCTATGCACGCCGACCTCCTCATGGCGTCAATCCACGACATGGACCCAAGGAATTGCTGCATTAATCCAAAATAACTGTCCGGCTTAGACCCCTTCGGCCAAAGATGGTTTATTATAGACCGCATTCAAGCCCGGGCAGCCTGTGGAGCTCCGCCACAGCAGCCACTTTCTCATTTAGCGGCAGCGGGCGAGTGGGAGCATTGAACTGCGACCAAAAAAGCTTCTCCACTTCTTTATCACCTTGATCCTCGAAGAACTTGGCAGCGTCAGTTGTACTATTCGTCAAGTCCGCATATGCGTCTGCAGGACTCCAGCGCCCAGCCAGGGGAGCATACTTTCAATCCAAAGACTTCATCCATAGTAGGTAGGAGCGCCCAGCCACGATTTTGTCGGCCTGTTGGAGCTCCTCCCGCATACCTCGGATCTCGGTCCGCATCTCCTTGGCGGCATTAAGTGGCTTGTCCAGCTCGGCCGAACTAGCCTTATTCTCCTTTTCAAGGAGTACATGCCGGTCGGCGGCATTCTTCAACTCCTCGGCCATTTCGGCTATCTTTTGCTCGCTTCGGCGATGAGCGGCCTATTTGGCTCTCTATTCTTCGGCCGCCTTTAGGGCAGCCGCATTGCTAGCCCGAGCTTGTTCCTTGGCCTGAGCAAGTTCCGCCCTCAGGGCCTCCACGGCAGCAGCACCATCTGCAGTGCAAACACAGGGCATTAACATTATGCCATTCTCGCATTTTCCTATACAATATAATAAGGGAAGCAGAGCACATACCGTGGGATTCTTCCAGCCGTTTCTTCACCAGCGTGATATCAGCATCAATAGATCCGATCTGCCTTCTCAGTTCGGCAACTTCAACAGACTGGTCGGCTACCGGATCCTTATATACCTGCGCACATATACAGTGCAGCCATTAATACATGATCCCCATTTGCCGCCTATGGCGGGCAACCAGAGTCTCAGGGGCTACTCTCCATAGGGAGCACACCTAGCGCGTGCTTCATAACCAAAAAATAGTGCATTTTTTACTACATCCCTCAAAGACTTTGAGCAGGCTTGTAAATGCCTCATTCAAACCGCTGGTAGCGGATGAAATCTTTGCGAGCACCGTGCTCATTAAAGAGCGGTGATCCTCCAAGAGCGTGGCTCGCTCCAGAAAGCCTATCAGTACGTCCGGTCGGACATCAAACTATGTCGGACCCTTCTCATCGCCCCCCGTGGGAGCCAAATGCTCCGGGCTTAGGGAGACTGACGTGTTCGCTTCTGGCTTCGGTAGATCCGGACTCCTCCGTGACGACACCTCTGTGTCGCCCGCTTCATCAGGCGGAGAGGTGGGTGGAGTCTCACTCTCCATCATCTCCGGACGAAGGTCCCTCGAAGACGAACTATGTTGAGAAGAGCTGCCCGCCGGACTACAAAAGACGAAGTCCCGGTTACGGATCTCAGAGTAACACCATACCTTCGAATTAATGAATAACTTACGGTTCGGTGGAGGGCTGGCCCGTTGGTGGGCACGACGCGATGATGGTGCCCGTCGCGGCAGAGACCCCTGGTGATACCTTCTTCCCTTGTTTGGGTGTCTTCGCCTCCAAGTCTTCGGAGGCTGCCCTCTTCTTCCCGCTTGGGGAGGAGACTTTAACCTCCCCCTCCTGACTATCTTCCATAGGAGAGGTAGCTATTCCCCCGGTCTGGATGCGTAGTGTGTGAAGTTCGGCTTCACTACCCTTTCCTTCGCCTCTCCCTGAGGGGATTTTGCTGAGCACCCGGCCAAGAATCATGGCAATGGTTGGACCAGGTGAGCATTCAGGATGTGGCGCCGGACACCTAATTCTCTCCGCCTTGTTGAGCCATTCCTGGCCATGGATGGATTTTTCAGAATTACAATTATGATAAATATAAATGAAGTATCTGACTTTAAGGTTACTTACTTGGGCATCTAGGCGATTGCAGCTTAGGCACGCATCCTCGGTGGTGTCCGGACATTTTACTTGTGGTCCAAAGAATAATTTACACATTCCTTCGAGCTTCAGGCCGAAGAAGTGCTTAATAGTCCGCGGACCCTCCGGATTAAACTCCCACATCTGGAGAGGCCGATGTTTGCACGACAGCATCCGCCGGATTAGCATCACTTGCATTATGCTGACAAGATTTATGTCTCTCTCAATAAGCCCCGTATACGATTCTGCAGTTCTGGTACATCGCTAGTAGGCCCATAATTCCGTCCTACGTCGGTCCAAGATGCTAAGTTTGATGGAGGGCCCGAGCGGAACTCGGGGGCGGCTACCCACTTTGTATCTCTGGGAGCTATAACATAAAACCACCTCTATTGCCATACACCGGATACTTCCGGAAAAGAGCCCTCTGGCCATGGGGCATAGGCGTTCTTGCTTATTATGGCACCTCCGCACTCCACATGTCGCCCCTCGATCATCTTCGGCTTCACATTGAAGGTCTTGAGCCATAAGCCGAAGTGTGGGTTGACGTGGAGAAAAGCCTCGCACACAATAATGAACGACAAGAAATGGAGGACGGCGTCTGGAGCTAGATCATGGAAATCCAAGCCATAGTAGAACATAAGCCCCCTCACAAAGGGGTCGAGGGTGAGGCCTAGGCCTCGAAGGAAGTGAGGGACAAACACGACGCTCTTGTTGGGCTCCGGCGTGGGGATAACCTGCCCTGGAGCAGGAAGCCTGTGCTGGATATCGGCGGTCAGGTATCCGACTTCCCTAAGCTTAGCAATATCCTCCTCTTGGATCGAGGAGGCCACCCATCGGCCTTTTGCGTCGGATCCGGACATACTGGAGGATCTGGGGGGTCTGAGCTTAGGTTTTGAGTGCTGGAGTTTGAGGTGCGAGAAGGAGCAGGAGAGGTGGAAAAGAGGCGTAGGCCTCGGCCCCTTTATAAAGGGGATGAATATCAAGAGTCCTCAGCGTGACTGCCTGAGACTTATCTAAAATACACAGAGTCATACCAACGGTCTCCATGGGGTCACACACGCCCATATTGATGAAAGATCCCGTAATGAGAGGAACACGATCTCTGCTTTGGCAGGAAGTGCCAATAAAACCGCCTTGCAACGCGAATCGAGGAGGATTAGGAAACGCCGGTTCGTGTTGGACCAGGCCATGATGCAAGGGCACGACGTACAAAGATTGCCAGCAGAACGGATTTATGCTATGGTCCCTACAATGGTGTGTGAATATCGTCTTGCGGATCCGGACACGACCTATGTGTTCGATAATAACCTTGGAGTATTCGGAAGGAGGAACCCGCCTTGCAATGCTGAAGACAAGACTGCGCACCGGACTCATCGTCATTGAAGCCTGGTTCAGGGGCTACTGAGGGAGTCATGGATTAGGGGGTATCCGGACAGTCGGACTGTATACATCGTCCGGACTATTGAAGCATGAAGATACAAGACTCAAGACTTCGGCCCGTGTCCGGATGGGACTCTCCTTTGCGTGGAAGAAAAGCTTGGCGATCCGGATATTATATTTCTTTCCTTGTAACCGACTCCATGTAAACCCTAGCCCTCTCCGGTGTCTATATAAACCGGATAGGATGGTCCTTAGAAGGCCGATCACAATTATAATCATACCATCATAGGCTAGCTCTTAGGGTTTAGCCTCTACGATCTTGTGATAGATCTACTCTTGTACTACTCATATCTTCAATATTAGTCAAGTAGGAAGTAGGGTTTTACCTCCATCGAGAGGGCCTGAACCTGGGTAAACATTGTGTCCCTTGCTTCTTGTTACCATCATCCTAAGACGCACAGATCGGGACCCCTACCTGAGATCCTCCTGTTTTGACACCGACACCCCCCACTACACGGCACCCCCATTTCCTCCCCCCTCCGGCAAAAACGACTAACTCCACATCACTAGAGCATCCACCGACGTACATCACGTCGTCCGTACTTCATCGGCCTTTCTCCCCTCCCCTCTTGAAACCCTAGACTGCTCATCCACCAGCGTACTGGAGCCCATTCACTGCCAGTGGCATCCACCTCACTAGATCTTCTTGTACGGCCGCATCTACCCCTCCCACCACTACAAAAAAAATACACTTCCGTGATGATACGTGTTTGTCATAGTAGGTCACATTTTCTTTCATGCATGTACATCCATGACGATTTTATGACAGAATCAAGATAGTCATACATGTGTTGTCGTAGAAGTGTTCCATGACATTACCAAAATCATCCATGACGATAAATCGTGCGTCACAGAAGTGCTATCATCAAGGGTGACCGACATGTGGCATCCACCGTAACGGAACGCCATTAAGCTATCAGGTTAGGTTTTGGATCCGATAACCCGTTAACAGCCCGGACCAATGGGGATTTTCCATGTGTAAAATCATCATTGGCTGGAGGAAACACGTGTCAGCTCCACGTTGGCACAGGTGTCACTCATCCAATGGGCGAGATGCGCCTATGATATGTTGACACGTGGACCGGCCCAAAAGTGGCCCATAATTTTCAAATGGGCCGGCCCAACTAAAGGTCCATAAGATTTTGCGGACCATAATGGGCGGGCCTAGCTAAAGGCCCACGAGATTTTGTGGACCATAATGGGCTGGCCTAGCTAAAGGCCCACAAGATTTTGTGGGCCATAATGGGTCGGCCCAGCTAAAGGCCCACAAGATTTTGTAGGCCATAATGGGCCGGCCCAGCTGAAGGCCCACAAGATTTTTGGGGACCATAATGGGCCGGCCAGCTAAAGGCCCATGAGATTTCGCCGACCATAATGGGCCGTCACAGCTGAAGGCCCACAAGATTTTGAGGACCCTAGTAGGCCGGCCCATTAACTAGCTGCCATGTTTTGTGCCAAATGCCAACCCATATTTGATCTGGTCCATTAATGGTCTGTCACGTTCCGGGCCTAATAATGGCCCATATGAGATCTGGCCCGTTAAAATCCTACCACGTTCTGGACCAAATTACGTCCCAGATCAGGTCCGACCCTTTAAGAGGCTTTAGGCTAAATTATGGCCCATATCAGATTCGGCCCGTCAACTGGACGATATGCTTTTGGGCCCACTTGCTAAAGGCCCGTTTAGTAATTCAGCCTGATATCAGTTTCGGCCTGTTAAAGGCCCGTTTAACATTTCGGCCCTATATTAATTTCGGCATGTTAAAAGCCCGTCATATAGTTAAGCCTAACTACGACCCGGTTTGCATTCGGCCTGCTCGCAGCCGATAATCTGATTGGGCCAAACAAGCACCGAGATAATTTTGGCCTATTAAAAGCCCATGATTTAATTGGCACAATCATGGGTTGGGGTCCATTTCGGGCTGCTGCCGGCCCGTGAGCTATTCGATACGTTTTAGGCCCACCTACTTTTCAGCCTCCTAAAAGCCCATTGAGTTTTCTTGCGAAAAGAGGGTCGGCGGTTTACTCGGCCTATAAAAGGCCTGAATCTACTAGTGGGCCAGTTTACATTTAGGCCTTTTAACGGACCATGATGATGGGGCCCATGATGCGGATCATACATCGTGATTGCATGACGGCCCGATTATGTACCTTAATTTTACGGTTAGGCCGGTTTACTGCGAAGACATGATATATATATATATATAATACAGTAAAATAACTGCAGTATCGTGAATAAGAAAAAACCTAGACTATACAAGAAAGAAATTACGGCATATTACATCCACTAGGCATCAAAGTTCGCCACTATGATAATAAAGCACAAGCAGACAACAGATTACATACACTGGGCATCAAAGATCGCCGCCATTGCAAATAAACACGCCGACAAAATAATATACAAAACCGACATCACTTCAATAGAGTTCAAGAAAGGTTAGCCCTGCTCGGGAGCTACAGCACAAGCAGCTGAGCAAACTGATGAGATTGTGCTTGTTTAACACTTATATCCTCCTCACTCTAAAAGATAAACAAGCAGACAGATGACAGGTTTTGCACATAAAAGTATCAGTGCTGAAATTCATCACATTTCTTACTGACGAATTAAGTGACACATTTTAAAATTGCATTAACACAATATGGTATTGTTAGGTCAAGATATGGCAGGAAATGACATTGTGAAGGAGTTGGCTGCTTCACGACACCACTGGATTACATATCAAGAACTCATAAGTATCAATGCTTAGTGTGCTGTCAATTTATCCCATTTCAGATTGGCAAATAAAGAGATGGTTTAAATAATAGTAGAATGATATGACATTGTTCATAGTTAAGACATTGCAGAATATGACATTGTGCTGTAGTGGGTAGGTTCACCACACCACTTGATTACGGATCAAGAACAGAAGCATACATGCAGTGCAAAAGAAGATCACTTGCTCTGTATAGTTTACTTTACATGGTATGAAGAAGGACAAACTTAGTTGTACAACTGAAAACTTAAAATTTAGAAGGACAATCTTTTGTTTATGAACTACATAATAAACTTTAAACATGCAATTTGATGCAAACGCCAAAAAATAAACAGCTGTTGCAGTCATGCCTAACCAAATATACACAACAAAGTTTGAAGGCTTGAGAAGGACAAACTTACATCATTGGTGAAGACAGGCTCTATAAAGCCCTTGTCCATGCTGATGGG
>NC_041383.1:601359700-601363602 GCF_002162155.2 Triticum dicoccoides
TTTAAGATAAGATGAAGAGTGATGCTACATAACCAAGTAGCTATAAATGTAAGTACAACGATACAGGCAAAAGGTACATCCAAGAGCAATGTAGAGCTAAACTTCTTCAGTACCATCGGTGTTATCCAACCTTATGGTAAGAGTAAACATAGATCTGGTGCAGAGTGATGGTACATGAACAACTACCTGTCAATATAAGTACACTGATAAAGGACAGCAGATACTTACAAGAACAATGCATGGCTAAAAAATTCCATTGACATTGGATATATTCTACACTAATGTAACCATTCATACAGATCAGATAATTTGGAGCGAACAATTGATAAGCAAGCTATCATGCATACTGTTGTCACATAATGAACCAGGTATGTATGCAAGTACAGTGATACATGACAATAGGTACTAACAAGAGCAAAGTAGCGGGCAGCATATTTGCGATATTCTGTCGTTCCTTTCAAACTGGAATTCTTCTTCGAGTAGATTTCCTGCTAAAAAGATTCGTAAGGCACATGCAGAAAAGTAGAAGTTCAAATTGTCATGCGATATCGTAGACAGTACCTCATCCTGGGAACAAGACCAGTGCATAACAAGTTTTTTCCATTGAACGTCTTCTAAATTTAGCACATGAGAGTTCACCGGAAATTCGTTTATAGACTTGCCATCAAAGTGTGATTTTCTCAGGTAACACCGATACTGCTGGAATGCTTCCTTGAAAAGTGCAAGCAAGCTTTGCTCGTCATGACTATCCAGATTGACCCTCGCCTACTTACAACAATGTAATGTAAATCATTGACGTGTTCAATCAGCAGAAAACAGGAAAATAATCACCATGAATAATAGCACTTACACATAAGTGGGACAGAAAGATGTGAAAATGGTGTTTGTCTTCACTATAATCTTCCCATGATGGGAATATATGCACGTAGTCCCTAACAACTTTGAAATCATTGTCTTTTAAACTGGTAATAACTGGAATGGGGTTCCAATCTGCAGGAATTCGCTGTCTCTATAGTTGGGATAGGTCTTTGGCTGGTGGACTTGCTGTACTTTTTGCTGGAGTGGGATTTTTATGTGGTACGGCTGGTGCTATCGCAACTAAAATTGGCATACCTTTTGCTGGAGTGCAGTTCCTGTGTGGTGGGGCTAGTGGTGTGGCCAGTGAAGTATGGGTACAGTCTGCTGGAGTTCGTCCTACGTTTTGTGTCACTGGTTGTACAACCAATATAAGTGGGGTGTTGTCGGATTTCTCCGGCACCACCACGTTTTTCAAGGACTTTGCTGGTGCTCCTTCAGGTTCGGCAATCACCCTCTTCCTTTTTGATGTCTGATGCACAAGAACACACTACTAGGAAAAGGGCTATAGATAATATGGACATTAATGGTGCACCACTCATGTGGTGCGCCACTACTATATACTAATGGCGCACCATGTGTTGCTGCGCCATTAGTGTCCAAATACTAATGGCGCACAACAGCCACGGTGCGCCACTACTAACAATTTTTTTTATTTTTTTTTCAAAACTAGTAATGGCGCACCTGGGGATAGTGCGCCATTACTAGTTAAACTAGTAATGGCGCACCACACTCTCGGTGCGCCACTACTAATTTTTTTCAAATTTTTTTATTTTTTTTCAAAACTAGTAATGGCGCACCACACCCACGGTGCGCCATTACTAGTTTTGACAAAAAATCCACCGAATGCACCTCTCCCCCCCAAGTGGACCGCCTTTTCAGTTTTAAAAAAATAAAAGAAAATGATGGAAATGTCAAAAAAATAAAAGAAAATAAGTTTCCCATGTGATATGTGGTCTACTTGTTGGGAAAATTTACAAATATGAATTTCGACTTTATTTGCAAAATCCCTCTGGAATTTGTAAAATGGGCATAACTTTTGCATACGAACTCGGATTAAAAAGTTTTTTATATGAAAAATCTGCTACTCGAAAAGTTACATCCGAATTTAAACACGGGAACCCCGTTAAACATTTTCAAAATCCTCAAAAACCTAACAGAAAAAAAGTTACGGGGCTTTTAAGATCTAGAGGGGGAAAATGGAAAAAAATTCAAACTTACTAGTGGCGCACCATTTGCTAGATGCGCCACTAGTAACAGAAAAAAAATTGGTTTCGAATTTTTTTTTTGGATTTTTTTTTCAAAAAATGATACGTAATATGACCGGGAAGTTTGAAATATTTTTCAAAATTTCATCATACTCATGAACATGAACAAAGTCCTAGACATCAACAAGGTTTAATAGGATTGATATGATAGATATATCAACAAGTGCCTGTTAAGTGAGGTGGTGCTGGGTTTGGATAGAACTGCAAAGTTAAGCATGCTCGGGTTGGAGTAGTGTGAGGATGGGTGACCTTTCGAGAAGTTTGACCACTTAGTGCGATTTGACTTGAGATTAAGCATATTGGCTCAAGATTAAGCCATAGTGACCCAAGATTAAGAAAAAAAACAAAAAAATTGAAAAAAAATTCTGATTTTTTTTTGAAAAAAACTTGTTAGTAATGGCGCACTTCTATGTGGTGCGCCATTACTAAGTCAGATAGTAATGGCGCACCATGTGATATACTAATGGCGTGATGCTATTAGTATTAAATTCTAATGGCGTGATGCTAGTGGCACACCTGTACTGCGCCATTAGTCGCCAAAACAGGTGCGCCACTAGCAGGCCTTTTCCTAGTAGTGGCAGCATTTGAGTGGAAAAACATGGTATGATGACAGATGGAATATGTATTGATAATGGATGGGCATGGCATCTCGACATATCTGATGAGTAAACTAAGCAGATGGCGGTGCAACAAAGTAGAAGAAATGCAAGACAACATATGAAAGATACGCGCAATCAATAAAACCTTGCCAAATTAGAACAGGCACCTTGATGGGTGAACAGGACATGCCATCTACCTTTAACTCCTCGAGGTTAGAATAGTCATTAGGATCATATTCTGAACAAGAATCAACAGGTGGGGAGCGTATGAGCTTCATTGCACCCAGAATGGCACTCAATGCCTTGGTGGCAATTTTGTAAGTCATTGCAGTGTTTAGCTTCAAGACTGGACTGCTGCTAGTGCGACACAAAGCAGCTACGCAGATCATAGTGTAGATATAACGGGAAAACCATAAGCATCAGAGTAAAATCAGCAAAGTGGAACTTGCTGGAATATATGTGTTAGTATTGCCGGTACAGCTAGAAAGGCTTCGGATACCAGCTCTCTTCAACTGAAGGTGGGGTACTGTTAATATCAATGTAACTCTCAAATGCGACACAACTCCCCGCATTTCCTTGCTATTCTTATAGGATTCAAGTGGGCAGGCCACTAACTCATATTCCTATGTTTACAAATTCCTACGAATCAAAGAGGCCCAAAGAGTTCAAAGTGTCCATCACAACTGACCATATAGACCTCTACACTGCAAATGTCCCTTCTCATCTTCACTACAAGGAACATACTGTACTACTATCATACTCCGTCCATTTCAAAATATAAGTCTTTGTAGAGATTTCCACTATGGATCACATACAAATGTATCCAGATACACTTTAGAGTGTAGATTCACTCATTTTGCTGCATATGTAGTCCATGGTGGAATCTATACAAAGACTTGTATTTAGGAACGGAGAGAGTACTTATTAAAGAAGAACGGAAGAGGAACATGCTAAAGAAGAGCAAGCCAATTTTGGATAATAAAATGTTTGTTCCGTAGTGCCCACACATGATGAACCAGAGCGCATTAAGAATGCAACTCCCTGCTGTCTCTCGACCATTTCAGGCGGTTGGATGAAGATCCTACGTCTCCTAACCCTTCTTCTTCCTCATCTCTGATTCTTCCCATACAGAAAACCGCATGGGCCACCGACCGGACCACCGGCCCCCACTGCATGTGTT
>NC_041383.1:601363760-601424161 GCF_002162155.2 Triticum dicoccoides
CCCTTCGTTCGCACCGGCGAACTCCGGCGATCTCTGAAAAATCGACTGACCCAATTTTGAAATTTAGTCTACTGTGATTTAAATAGTGTGGAATATAAAAGGGGAAAACCATAAGCATTGGGAGTATAGTGTTGAGCGTGCCATGGCGGATCTGAAGGTGCAAACCGGACAAAGGAAACTTCACAACCAATGTTTGATTTCAACTAGCAAGTAAGTGATGGACAAGAAATCAGAGTAAAGAAGTGGCGATCTATTTTCTTGCTGTGATAAATAAGTTGAGCAGATACGAAAGTGTATCGCCTCTGGTGCGGCGCCGTATATGCATCTGCTGAGAATTTCATGGTGTTGCGGTAGCGATGGCTGTCGGCGGCGTGGAAGCAGATCTAAGAGGGTAGACGGTGGCGGCGGGGCATGGTGGACGAGATGGTCATAGGGGCGGCACTCACAAGGTAGACGACGACAGGGATGTAGCGAGAGGATGGGATGCAAGGAACCCAGTCCGAAGCCATGGATGAGATAGGTCGATCTCTTGTAATGGACGGTGGCATCGGGGTATGAGGTCCGGCATGGTGGAGGAGGACGGCGGTGGATGGGGTGGCGGATGGAGGAGGTTGGGGTGGAGAGGGTATTTTGGCGCCCACAGAGTACGAATTGGGAAAGGGAGGTAGAGAGGAAGGGGGAACCATGTCTTCAGGGCACGCTTGTCTCAAATGCGAGGAAATTTACAAACTTAGCCCCCGTTTCAAATTTCCTACATCACAGCAATATTACTCGGTTGGGGATAGGACAGTAATCTCGCATACACCGAATATTTGCCGATGAGAGTTTGTTTTTGGCGCCCATCGTGTATGAATCGGGGAGGCAGTCAATTTCTGCTGAGGAGACACTATGTTTTGGCGCCCACCGTGTATGAATCCGGGTGAGAGGCGGTTATGCCACGTTTGAGTGAAATTACAAACCTATCCCTGTCGAAACCTATAGAAATCGAGCAGATAGGCTTTGTGTGGCAGGGATAGGCAATAGTAACTTCCATCTCACGGACTTTGGTTTTGAGCAGTTACTGCGACTTTCCCCGCTTCGTTCAACTTTTGCAGAGTGCATGTTTACCATGCCGACTCAATTCGAATCCCGTTTGTATTCTATTTTTTCGGGCAGGATCCATTTTCGATTGGAATAAAATTCTATATACATCATTTTTTATATATACTTTCAAAAGCACAACAAAGAATTCTGCTCCTTTATATGTATAATATGATTTACAAATACAATTATCTCAAAATCATAAGGTTGAATTCAAAAAATTTAAACCAAATTATGTTCTACTAAAATGTATGGATCAGTAATATCTAAATATTAAATAACATAGATGCACGTGAATTCATATGAGTATGCATGTTTGATAGATCAATTTTGGTTTGAGTATGGATTACATGTATCATCATCTCGAATTCAAATATTTGAATCCCCTTTATGTTCACTCCTTTCATGCTCATCTCTCTCGCATGCATGCTCCTTCATGTAGCTATCACTCTCTTTTCTCCAGCTCACCCGCACGCTCACTTCATGTTTCTCCTATCCTCGCACACATGGTCTCTTGGCGTCTCCCTTGAGAAGTGTCACACTCTCTCTATCATTACACATTACACGGTTTTCATTATCTCTCACGTCTCTACCATTCTCTAGTATCACTAGGTACCTAAGATTTCTTTTTCACTGCCACACACACAGTCTCCACTCGTCTTTCACTTTGTCTTGATCTCTATGGGATTCTCTCACACACCCTATATGTCTCTAGATATGACTCATACCACTAAAATTACTCTCTCTCTCTCTCTTACAGAAATAACATTTGTTGCGGTCTCCTTTTCGTCTCCATCCAAGACTGACATTATTCATTTGTTTACCGATCAGAGAAACCCCCCCTCTCTCTCTCTCACACACACACACACACAACTCCTGCTTCCACTCCCCTTCCCGACTACCGTCTCTCTCACACAAACACAAAAAGTCTCGCTTTCGCACCCCCGACTCGTATTTCTCTCACAAACATTTATCGACAAGCCTCTAGATAGGTTTATACACCCGCACACTCGTGCTTCCACTATCGCATACATGTCTCTATCCCACTCCTTGTATCTATGTATATTTTTCTTCCCTTCTCGAGACACGGCCTCTCGATCGTGCACACACACACTATCGCCGCATTTTAAGCTGATACGTCTTGCATAGACACTCTTTGTGTCTTTGTCACACATGCACTCCGTCCTCCTCCTCTCTCCCTCTTCTCTCACACACATGGGCTTTTTGCAATAACTAGCAAGATGCCCATGCGTTGCACGGAACATCAAGATGCATTTGTATGAGTAGTTTATCTTGTGGGATAAAAGGATGAATGAGGGAAGGCCCTATTTGCAAATGTGGAGAGGGGTGTGGGTATCTTTTTCCAAAATTGCCATAGTTTCCTTCCTATCTGTCAGATATAGATCAGCGGTCTATATTGCAGGATCGCAGGCACATGATCATCACTGGCTATGCTTTTTATAAGAGTAGGGGAAAAAACAGATTTGGTGATGATGGTGGGCCTGCCATCCTGCAATATAGGCCGTCTGATTTATATCTGACGGATAGGAAGAAAACTATGGCAATTTACCCGCACTCCTCTCCACATTTGTAGATAAGGCCTTCCCTCGTTCATCCTTTTCTCCCACAAGATCTTGATGTTTCATGGAACGCACGAGCATCTTGCTAGTAAGAGTATAAATTAGACATATATCAATGACGAAGTCCTAGATTAGGGGGTCCTCGGACAGCCGGACTATGTGCTTAAGACGGACTGTTGGACTATGAAGATACAAGATTGAAGACTTCGTCCCATGTCCGGGTGGGACTCTCCTTTGCGTAGAAGGCAAGCTTGGCGATTTGGATATGTAGATTCCCTTCTCTGTAACCGAGATGATGTAACCCTAGCCCCCTCCAGTGTCTATATAAACTAGAGGGTTTAGTCCATAGGATAGAAACAATCATAATCATAGGCTAGCTTCTAGGGTTAGCCTCTACGATGTTGTGGTAGATCAACTCTTGTAATACTCATATCATCAAGATCAATCAAGCAGGAAGTAGGGTATTACCTCCATAGAGAGGGCCCGAACCTGGGTAAACATCATGTCCCCCGCCTCCTGTTACCATTAGCCTTAGACGCACAGTTCGGGACCCCCTACCCGAGATCCACCGGTTTTGACACCGACATTAGTGCTTTCATCGAGAGTTCCACTCTGACGTCAAAAAAAGGTTTGATGGCTCGCCTTGTTATCAAGGACAACATTGCCTCCGGGGGAGCCCTGGCTTTAGGCCAAACCCTCCGACTAAGCGGCTTCATCATGACCGCCCGTTCAGCCGCCGTGCCAACGATGACTTCTTGGGTCATCGAAAATAGCCTCCATGTAAGCTCGGAATACGCCGAGCGGATGGATCCAATGGAACTTTCGTCCTTGAACGAGCTCTTGGATTGCATCGCCGCCTTGGGAGTTGCTCCAGACTATGATCGGATTGGGCTTAAACCCGATCAAAGAGAGATCAACTCTCCGCCGGTTACCGATCAAATAGCAGTGGTGAGGAGCAATGCAACAACTCTCCCTCTACTTTGAGGACGAACTATGTCCAGATTCCCAAGCACTCTCAGCCGGATACCCGCTCGTGGGAGGACATGGCCCAAGCTCCAAATTTAGAATCAGACAGTGGGCCATAAAAACTGGGTAACATCCTGGAACCCGAACTACCAAGTTCAGAAGTTCCTCAGCCTCTGGGTCTCGGATCGGGTCAGGGTTCATACTTAAATCCACCCACCTACCCAGATATAAGCGATCTTTCCCACATCAGACAGCAATCCCAAGAGACAGTACATCAGTTTTGGGCCAGATTCCTCCTTGTGATGAGCACGGCTAAGGACTGTCGTGAGGAGGATGCAATCTCATGCTTTTGCAAAAATTGCACGGTCAAGGGAATCCTTAACGCCATAAGTCGCCATGACATATCACACTTCGCTAACTTGGCAGCCATAGTACAGAAGTATTGTGCGATGGAAAGCGCCTAGAAAACCCAGGCAACATTCTGGGATCCTCCGGCTCTCACTAAACCCCTTGTCCGAACCAAAAGGGTGTACTCTCGAAAGTTACCCGATCCAATCATAAAGAAATCAAAGCCCACTACAGGGCGTGGAACCGTGTTGGAGGGATGGCTCAATAGGCCATGCAAAATTCACACCACGTCGGATGCCGTACCAACACATACCTTAGAGCATGTTGGATACTTTGGCAGGTGGCCAAGAGCGGCGAGGATATCCTCATTAACAATACTGCAGAGCATCATCCCGCAGAAAACAACAATATAGTGTTGACAGTCTTCAAGATTTTCGCCTCGAATAACAGGCGCAAGAGAGCATTCCACAGCCCTGCCAAAGTTTGCCACATTGCAGCCATAAATCCCTGGAACGACACGGCTATAATCTTTAATGCCAGTAACGAACATGAATTCCAAACAGTCCGAGCACCAGTGACCTTGGTCCTTGTCCAATTGTGGACGGCTTCCGGCTTACTAAAGTGCTCATGGACGGCGGCAGCGGATTAAACCTCATCTACGAGGAAACTCTCAACAAAATGGAGATAGACAAGAGCCGCATTGAGCAAAGCAACACGACCTTTCGAGGGATTATCCCTACTCGGGAGGCACGATGTGCGGGAAAAATCACACTCAATGTGGTATTCGGCACGCCAGAAAGTTTCAGGTCTGAAGAGATAACATTCCAGGTGGCCCCGTTCTGTAATGGATACCACGCCCTTTTAGGGCGGGATGCATTCGCGAGCTTCCAAGCTATACCCCATTATGGGTACATGAAGCTCAAGATGCACGGGCCCAATGGAATCATCACTCTAGCCAGTGATCCGTACATAGCACTTCGGGCTGAAAATAAAACTGCCGCCTTGGCCCTTGAGGCATTATCCGAAGCCCTCACGGCCGAAACAGTGGACAGGGACTGCGTGATACTTGATAAGTGATCCAAGTCCACCTGTTTCAAACCAGCGGACGAAATAGTCAAATTCCAAGTCCACCCAACAGACCCTACAAAAACGGCATCCATCGGGGCAGAACTGAACCCCACAATCGACGCCGCACTGTGGGTGTTCTTACGCGAGAATTGGGACATCTTCGCCTGGCACCCTTCAGATATGCCAGGGATCCCACGCAGGCTGGCCGAGCATAGTCTCAACATACTAAACGGATACAAGCCGATCAAGCAGACACTACGGCGCTTTTCGGAACCTAAACAACAAGCTATGGGAGAGGAGCTAGCCAAGTTACTCGAAGCCGGATTCATCAGAGAAATAAAACACCCGACTGGCTAGCAAAACTGGTGATGGTACCAAAGAAGGACAAATCCTGCCGCCTATGTGTCGATTTTAAGGACCTGAATAAGGCTTGCCCCGAGGATCCCTTCCCCCTCCCCCCACATCGATCAAATCATCGACGCTACCGCAGGACACGACTCATTGTGCTTCCTTGATGCATACTCCGGATACCATCAAATCAAGATGGCAGAGTTAGATCAAGCCCCAACGGCATTCATCACCCCATACGGCCCTTTCTGTTTCAACACCATGCCTTTCGGGCTAAAAAATGCCGGTGCAACCTACCAACACATGATTCAGACATGCCTGGAAAAACACATCGGCAAAATAGTTGAGGCATATGTAGATGATGTGGTCATCAAGACCAGACACATCGAATCTTTAATAGACTCCTGAGGCTCACATTCGACAACCTCCGAACATATGACATCAAACTCAATGCGGAAAAATGTGTTTTCAGCGTTCCCGCCGAAAAGCTCCGGGGCTTCATCGTTTCCAACAGAGGAATTGAAGCAAACCTGGCTAAAATCCGAGTTTTGTCACAGTTGGCTACCCCAATAGACCTCAAACAAATCCAGAAGTTAACTGGATGTGTGGCGGCCCTATACCTCTTTATCTCCCGATTGGGAGAAAAGGCGCTACCTCCTTATTGCCTTCTTCGATGCACCAAACACTTCGAGTGGACGGATGCGGCCACGACCGGACTGGAAGCAATAAAGGCCCTCCTGGCCAACAACCCAATCCTTGCCGCACCAAACATCGGTGAACCCATGCTGTTATATGTAGCTGCAACACATCAAGTTGTAAGCGCAGTGCTCGCCGTCGAACGAGAGGAGCACAGACATAAATTCCTTCTTCAAATCCGTTATACTACATATCCAATGTCCTCACACCATGCAAATCACGGTACCCACATTATGAAAAGATAGCATACACGGTCTTCATGGCATCCCAGAAACTATGACACTACTTTCAAGAGTGTTCGATCGCGGTGGCCTCCGAAGTACCACTCAACGATATAATAAGTAACTGTGATGCCATGGGCCGGATTGCTAAGTGGGCCATCGAGCTCATCCCGTTCAACATTACATATAAACCACAGCGAGCCATTAGATTGCAAGTACTGGCTGACTTCGTCGCCGAATGGACAGAAGGCGAACTCCCTAAAGAGTACAACTCATATTCCAATTGGATCATGAACTTCGATGGCTCTAAAATGCTGGCCGGTCTGGGAGCAGGTGTTGTCCTGACATCGCCCACCAGAGATACAGTCCAATACATACTCCAAATACTATACACAGACTCCAACAACGTGGCCGAATACGAGGCTCTGTTGCACGGTCTTCGGATGGATGTCTCCATGGGCATTCAATGCCTAGAAGTGCGTGCGGATTCAAACCTCGCAATATATCAAATAAATGGAGACTTTGATGCCAAGGATCCGAAAATGGAGGCTTATCGCAATGTCGTATTCCAAATGTCAGCTCGATTCAAGGGGCTCGAATTTCATCATGTGATCCGAGAAAACAATCAAGCGGTGGATGTCCTTGCCCGCATCGGCGCTAAGTGCGACCCCGTCCCACCTAACATCTTCGTGGAAAGGCTGTTCAAGCCATCCGTGGTGTGGCAAGAGGAAACAGGCAATACTAGTCCGGATCCGACCACAACCCAGATTCCGAACACACTGACATAATCGGAGGCTCCACCACCGAAATAACACCTTCGACCCATCTAATCATGGCTGTCATTGCCCCATGGACTGAACCCTTCTTGGCCTACCTAAATAAACAAGAACTCCCCGAGGATCAAAATGACGCACGCTACATTGTGCGGCGCTCCAAAGCCTACAAGGTCAACGAGGGAGAGCTTTATAAGAAAAGCGCCACCGGAGTGCTTCAGAGATACATCTCTGAAGAGGAAGGGCGGCAGCTCTTGGCCAAAATCCATGTTGGACTCGACGGCCACCACGTCGCAGCTTGGGCCCTTGTAAGCAAGGCCTTACGTACAGGTTTCTACTGGCCAACAGCCCGAGCAGACGCACTGGACCTCGTCCAACATTGCGTCAGTTGCCATCTCTTCGCCAACCAAAGCCATATGCCACCCATAGCTCTGGAAAAAATCCCCATAACTTGGCCTTTTGTGGTCTGGGGGCTCGATATGGTCGGACCCCTTAAAGGAGGAAGCCATAAGAAAAAATACCTGTTGGTCATGGTGGATAAATTCACCAAATGCATAGAGGCCAAACCAGTCAAAACGGCCGAATCTGGACCAGTGATAGACTCCATATCAGGGGTCGTGCATCTCTATGGTGTCCCCCACAGTAACATCACCGATAATGGCTCCAATTTCACAGCCGACGAGGTGAAAATTTGGTGCAGCAACATGAGCATTGAGCTCGATTACGCCTCTGTCTATCACCCTCAAACAAATGGGCAAGTCGAACAAGCAAACGGTCTTATTATGAGCGGCATCAAACCCAGACTAGTGTGATCTCTGAAGGAATCAGACACGCACTGGGTCGAGGAGCTTGACTCCATACTATGGGGGCTGCGGACCATGCCAAATCGCACTACCGGATACACACCCTTCTTCATGGTGTACGGTGTAGAGGCGGTTTTGCCCTGCGATATTATTCATGACTCACCTCGAGTTCGCATGTATGAAGAGAGAGAAGCCGAGCTTGATCGGCAGGACAGTTTAGATGCCCTGGAGGAGGAGCACGACATTGCAAAAGCCCGTTCTGCGTTCTATCAACAACAGGCTCGCAGGTATCAAAGCAGAGAAGTACGGGCCAAAACTTATAATATTGGTGAACTCATTTTATGCCTACCGGAGAAGAAAAAGGACAAGCTCAAGCCCAAGTGGGAGGGTCCCTTCATCATTTATAAAGTTCTCACCGGAGGAGCGTACCGCCTGCGTGATACATCAGATAATCAACTCAAGCCGAACCCATGGAACACGGCCAAACTCCGAAGATTCTACACCTAGCGCCGAACTCTGTGTTTGTCCCCTTCCCTCCGCCCTTTTTTTAGTTATATCCTATCTCTTTCTTTTTATGGCTCTAAAGCTTTAAGTGTGACTCGAGTACACACTTGTGACGCGCTAATCTTCAAGTATGTGCGCTCATTATACCTGGGGGCTTCCTATACAGAAGCTTAAGATAATTATCTTCCGGGCATCACACCCACTGCATATGTGTAACTTTTCCGCATGTACCTTTTCTTCACCATTATATGCATCGATATGACTTAAGTTTTGGCCAAGATGGGTTGCCTGGCTCTTGTGTTTATGCCCTATGTTCCCGTTAGTTCGGCTAGGGCATAAGGGGAGCACCTCAGACTGGGTGAAGCCGAAAGCTAGCGTTCTTAAGAGAATATTCGGTCGGTGAACTAAAGATGATTTTTTACCTATAACATTATAAACCCTAGATGTTTCATATACTGCATTTTTTCTCGCAGTTCGGACATGCACATTAATGCATGCGTACCCAGGGAAAGGAACCCTTAAAGGAACTATTCTCTCTGGAAGATGTTTCTTACTACCCATGTAATATAACATAGCTAGTTGGGTACTTGTCTGTTCAAGAAATTATGACCCCTACGCCTGGTTTCCATGCGTACCCCGGTTTACATAACTGAGCGGGTATTCGGAAACACTCCGGATTGTCGGATTTGGAGGTTGAAGCGAAAAGGTCCACCATGACAAATGATTTACATCCGGCTAGGGACAAATATGTCAATTGAACTACATAGTCACTTAGACTAACATACTTCTTCTTCTATGCCATCCAACATGCTGTCTAGCCTACAATCCTGTTGGGAATACTTTGCGGCTAATCCTACCTGGTCATATACCAGACTAATGGGAATCTCATTTCCATCTGGCCCTACAGGTCTAACCCGGGCCATGTGATTCAGATCGAGCATGGTATACCGTGTTTTTACCATGACCCAAGCTTGCCTCGCACCTTGTCGACATGCAGATATCTTACATAGTCGGAAACGCCGCCGCGCTCCCTTGAGTAGCTGAACAAGCTCCCCCATGCTTCCTGACAGGGAGGCGGATGGCCACAAGGCCTGGGCGACACCCTGCATCACCCGCCGTATTTGTTCATGCAGTTGCGAAAGCTCTTGCAGCAGATCGCCTGAGGATCCGGGCATCTCTTCTTCGGGACGACCAGTCAGCATACCTACAGACATAACTCTGTTAGCCTGTTTCTTTGCCAAACTATATAAAGATTTGTTTGCGCACATACTAAAAATGCCGCGTTGAAGCCTTATATTCTCCTTCACGAAGTTAGCTAGCTGAGCCCGAACATCTGGTAATTCTATGCTCAGCCAGGTATTGGCATCTTGGAGATCATTTTTAACCTGCCTGACCCGTGTAAGTACACGCTCACCAGCTTCTAGTTGTCATTGCATTATTTGTTCATCCTCTTGTAGGATCTCCGGATTCACTCTGGACTTATCTGCGGAATCTATTGTCAGATCTGCAACGTGCCAAACACCAACTGGTACACATAATTACGTTTTTTCTCGATAGAGAGGAATATTACCAGATGAGGCCTTCTTGGATTCCTCCATTTCAGCAGCGGCGGCCCTTAGCTGGGCTTGACACTTCTCCATCTCTTGAGACAAAAAGGTATTCTTCTCTGTAAGAACCTGTTCATACAATGATCCTTAAATCAGTTGTACCAATTGTTTCAAGTCTCAAGGGCTACTGACATACATAATTATCAGATTTTGCTTACCTATATATCTTTTAAATACTGGTTTCTAGCTCTAGCAAGCCCATCTTGCGCAACTCGGATGTGCGCGTCTCCCGAATCGAAGGCATTGAAAGCCTCTTCTGAAAAACAAGGGTCGCTTAGTGCGGCCCGCCGACGCCGATGATTCATAGCGCTCTCCACCTCCGAATTTGTAGCGGATATTTTATTCGAATCCTCTATAGGAGGACCATCCGGTGTCGTCTCCATGTTAGCCTCCATCCTTGAGGCCGGTTCTGGAATCCGGCTTGTGGAGGCGTGATGGGCAGAATCCCTCGATACAGTCCGACGATTGTTCTTCCTGCCCAGACGCAGCGGATATTGTTATATGTTAAGATAACAATCATGGAGCATGTTTTCAACCATACCTCTTTGATGGCAACTCGTCCATGTCTCTGCTCACCTTTCTTTTTGGAAGCCTGTCCGGTTTGGGCGCCCCTTGTTGGTGAGTTGCCGCATGTTCGGCATGGTGCACTGATGTCCTTCCCTTTATAGCATAATATAGGTGCGGTGGGTAAGGTGGAAAGAGTAAAATCCTTTTCGGAAGATAAGTCTCCTGTTTACTTACATGTGATGCTAGGAGGAGGCTGGGATAGTCGGCAATGATGGCCACCAAGGTGCCGTTACAGCTCGCCTAGTAAAACACCCTGTCGTCAAGCTCCACAAATATGTTTGGATCCTCTTCGAGTCTGGGGTCGAGGGCTCGGTTGGGGTCCTCTGGCTGTGGACCTCCCTTGTAGCTTTTCACGTTTCCTGTTATGGACTAGCAAGGTAAATATTTGTGATAAAAAACCGCAGGAATAGCTAGATTTGAGTAAAAGATAGCAACTTACCCAGCTAGGGGGGTTGTACATGGAAAATCCATCCCGTGGCTTAATGCAGATGAACTCCTCTTCTTACCCTTTGTATAAATTGGACAGTATTTTCACTAGAGCGGTGGCGGAGTCCGGGCCTTTTCAACCACAACGGTTGGCATCATCTTCTCCGTTGAAGTGCCACATGGGACGCCCTTGATACTGGAGTGGTTGTACCCCCCGCATTATGCATATAGACATAACCTCAATTATTGTCAATCCAGATTGGGCAAGCGTTTCTATCCTGCCCATCAATTGAAGGAGCTCTCTGTTATCTTCCTCCTTGGGGCTCTGAGGTCGCCAACTACGATGTTTCTTAAATGGGGCATTTGTGTACTCAGGGAGACCCATTCGGATCGGGTAAGGAAGGGATACGTCCTCTATATAAAACCACTCAGAAGGCCAATCTTCGGATACCTTCTCTGGAGTGCTGGACAAGTATTCAGTCCCGGCGATGTGCCATATTTCGGTTCCGCCCACTTGGAATATTGATCCCTCCTGATTGTGATGGACGAGGCAAAATAGCCTCTTCCATAGCTCAAAATGAGCTTCGCACCCTAGAAATAACTCGCAATGGGCGACATAACCTGCAATATGCAAGATAGAGGAAGGGGTAAAATTGTGCAACTGGAGGCCATAATACTCTAGGAGCCCGCAGAGGAATGGATGGATTGAAATCCGATGCCCCTCAGCAAGCAAGGGACAAGGCACACTCGCTCCCCCCTGGATGGGTTGGGAAAATTCTCCGCTTGCTCCCCGCCATCAAAGGTGGCTAAACCGGCCCGAACAGGGACAAGATATACAGGTGGAAGAAACCCCTGGGTCTGCAACTTCACCAATTGGATGTGCGATTCGGCACACTTCTCCCAATCACCTGGCTTAGCGCTATAGGGGCGAGAGGAAGAGTAGCGGTGGTCGGCCATGATGGGATGGTGTTTTCGGGCGCGCTCTGATGAATCCTCGCTTGGGGAAGAGGGTGTGATTTGGATCTGAGGATCCCCGTCTCTTTAATTGACGATTTATTGACATGGTAAGGGTGGCAAGTGTAAAAATGCCCCGGCTTTTCGCATTCGCTCAACACGTGGAGGCTGATACTGTTAAGGTACATACATTGATGAGTGTAACATTAAATGGGAAGCCAAACACTGCTTGTTATAACAGGTACTCTGGAGAATTCGGAGAAGGAACCCGCCTTGCAATGTCGAAGACAATCTGCGCGCCGGACTCATCGTCATTGAAGCCTGGTCCGGGGGCTACTGAGGTAGTCCTGGATTAGGGGGTCCTTGGACAGCCGGACTATGTGCTTAAGCCGGACTGTTGGACTATGAAGATACAAGATTGAAGACTTCATCCCGTGTCCAGGTGGGACTCTCCATTACGTAGAAGGCAAGCTTGGCGATTCTGATATGTAGATTCCCTTCTTTGTAACTGACCTGATGTAACCCTAGCCCCCTCCGGTGTCTATATAAACAGGAGGGTTTAGTCCGTAGGACAGAAACAATCATAATCATAGACTAGCTTCTAGGGTTAGCCTCTACGATCTTGTGGTAGATCAACTCTTGTAATACTCATATCATCAAGATCAATGAAGCAGGAAGTTGGGTATTACCTCCATAGGGAGGGCCCGAACCTGGGTAAACATCGTGTCCCCTGCCTCCTATTACCATTAGCCTTAGACGCACAGTTCGGGACCCCCTACCCAAGATCCACCGGTTTTTACACCCACAACCACCTCTCGAATCTTGAAACCAACAACATTCCTCCCTTATCTCATCAAAACCGGCAAAGGAATATATTTTGAGTGAAGCATAACATATTTTTAGCGATATACATATTTCAAAACTAGACTTTTTTTCTATCAAATTGGTGAATATGTATTAATCTACTTTGATCGTGTGGCAACACATTGGCACATTGCTAGTAGTTATTATAATTGTTTGGACACCAGACAAACGGTGTAGTACATATACAAAGAGAAGAGACACACACACGCAGTCGGTCTCTCGCTGTCTCGCACACATGAGAGTTACGTAAAGGCAACGTTAACAAATAAACCCTAAAACCCTAGGTGCACGATTTCTGCATTCGTGGATACTGGGTACGTGGTGGAGCACACCTTTGTAGGAATAGTAAGTTCACATGATAATTTGATTTGTAGGAGTTGATGGTCGGGACCACGGGTGAATGACTTGGAGGCGGTGACTCACCAGTTGCCACAGATTGAGTACCCACGTTTAAAATATCATTTTTAGCAGGGTTAAGAGTTCCGATTTTCAATGGTGCGGTATAAATACTAAGTAGTTTTTAGAATGATTGGTATGGAGCAAAAATGGAATTCATAACTATTACTACGTACCTCCTTGGCATATGGTTGTATGGGTTTATGTTGCAAGATGCTAAACCTGGTAGTTCTAGTGTAAATACTATGGTATAGATTTAGATGTTGGTTTTCAGTAATGAAAATCGGAAGTGGGAAACCCTTCTTTGATTAAGAAAACTACTACCTCCGTTCTGGTTTACTAGTCCCCATCGTATTTTGGGTCAAAGTTTGTCCATGAATTTTACTTGTACAATGTGAATGGAAAACGAGATTTTGTAATATCCAAACAAAAACGGACTGGAGGGAGTGATTTCTCTGACACGGACTCGACCTCTCATAGCGCAGGCATTGAACCGGCGCGCCGGCCAAGAGGGCCCCACTCGCTGTAGGCCCGGCTTAACACGCCTCCTCGCCTCATGCAACCGGCTTCAGACTGCCCCGCCTGCCTTCATTGAATCCGCGCGTGTGCCAGCAACACGTCCTTCCATGAGCCGGCCGCATTTTAGAACACAAAAAATGACCAAAATATAATTAATTACGCATGGTCTTGACTTGTTGTGCTTGCACTGGTAGCAGGAACTAGAGGTTTTTCTTTATTTATAACTCTCCTCACATTTTTTTGGCTTTGAAGTGAATCATGGTTGTGCACATTATGTATGAATGTGCAGATATCTGTGAACATGAGTTTGATGTGGAGGTTGAACTTGGAATGTCGGGCTTGCGTGTGAACTATACCATGTCCAATGCTTCGTCTGTTATTGTTTGGAAAGTAATTGTTGTTATTACATGACCCGAAAAATATATTTTGTGCCACATCAGTAGATGCACGGACATCATAACACGCATGCTAATTGGATAAACATTTGAACCTAGCTATTATGAAGGAAATTTTGTATTGACAACAGTTTTAGATAGCACGAGACGCCTAGCCTGCTCTGTGTCTGCTAGCTTATTTATGGCTTCTTCCATCTCTTCTTTGGCTTGGGTGAAGACATCATCTGATTGCTCTTTTCGCTTCTTCAGGAACTCAGCTACATTCTCAAGGGATGCTGCACGCTTTCTTTCAGCCTTTACTAGAGCCACGAGGACACGAACAGCTGATGACTCCACCTGGCTTGTGTGTAATCCAGCATCATCTAGGAATTTGCACCTTGTGCCTAATCTAGCATCATTAGGGAACTGGCACCTTGTGTGTAATCCAGCCTCATTTTCGAAACATGATCTCGAGGTTGACCATACTTCCCTCCTCGCAGGAACTGCACCCTGACATGAAGTTACTTCTTTTTTAGATCAATACTTAGAGCAACCCAGATCCATTTAGTAGAAGCGAGATAAACAGAACTCGGAGAAGTGAATTCAAAAGGAAAAAAATATAAAAACAGACTACAAGGTGAGAACACCCACTTCCTACATCAAGCTAAAAATGAAAGCATTAGGACGATTAAGACTCTTCTTATTACACATCGAAGAACACGAGGCTAAGAGAAACAGAAACTACAACATATACACATCGAAGAACACGAGGCTAAACGAAAGTAATTGAAAGGGTGTTACTTACCAAAGCTCGTTTTACAGGTTCAGTGCAGCTCCTCTTTAACTTGCCACGCTCCTTGAAGATGTCCCCAATATCCCGTGTTTGGTCTTCATTGCTCCTTTGCATGTTTGCACTCGTGGTTTTAAAATCTCAACATGGCAAGAAAAATATACTACTAGTAATACTCACGCATCTTGTGGGCAACATTAAAGAACTCGTCTGCCATGTTAGAGCATCTCCAACAGAAGCGCAACGCACGACGCTTTAGAAAGTGTTTACAGTACTAAGATCGAGAAGTACAGATTAAGAGTAGAGACTAGAGAGTAGAGGATAGTTCTCAGCATAGATAGATAAAAAAAGATAATTCAACTACTCCTCCTCGGTTATGTCCTCCTCCGACGTTTGACTGTAGGCATGAAGATACCGATCATTGTTGGATTCTAGGGCAACGCTGCTCCTAGCCTCATGTTAAATTGAGCGTCCCCTTTTCGCCTACGCTTGTCCTCGCGATAGGCGGCTCGCTCCACCCTCCTCTTATCCATCTCCGCCCGGTTTGCGCGTAGAACTCGCGCTCGTTGATGATGTCCTACGGGAAGCGTTGGCGCCACAGCGCCATGGCTTGCTCGTCCATCTCGGGCATGCCAAGACAGTGATCCCGCCTCTGGTGGTCACGACGATCCTCGTCGGTGATAAGCCGCGGCAGAGGCGCGAGCTCCTGCGCCTGCTCCCGCGTCGGCACATTGGGGAAGTTCAATGTTCTATGAGGACACCGGAGGCGCCACGCTACCTCGTCGTACACGTGGGCGGCCTCGTTGGCGGTGTCGAAATTGCTAAGGTCGATGCGCATCTCGCAGAACCATATCTTGGCGGAGAAGCTACCGGAGGGGCGCGCGCGGATGCCGCGGTATCCCCAAGTTTCCCAGGGACGCAACGGCATGGAGGTGCAGCGGCGGAGATGCGAGAAAGAGCGGGGAGAGAGCGGTGGCGAGGCACAGAGCAGAGAGAGAGTGGTGGCAAGGCACAGAGTGGTGGGAGGGCGTTGGATTTTATAAAGCATGTTGAACGCCGCGCGCCAAAACTCGCACACGCCTGGCTGCTTTTTACTGTGCGCGCGCGATCCTTTCCCGATGTCTCTACTATCTCTACTCTCTTCTCTACTGTTATATTTATTTTATATTTTATATTTATCTCTACTTCTCTACTCTCTACTTTTTTTCTCTACTTCTTATAAAAACAAAGTTAGTGATGATGGTGTGCCTGCCATCCTGCAATATAGGTCGTTCGATTTATATCTGACAGATAGGAAGGAAACAGTGGCAATTTTGCAAAAAGATACCCACACCCCTCTCCAGATTTGCAAATAAGGCCTTTCCTCGTTCATCCTTTTCTCCCACAAGATAAACTACTCATACAAATGCATCTTGATGCGTGCAACGCATGGGCATCTTGCTATTTCTAAAAAAACTTTCCATCATTTGCCACACTACTGGTTGCAGATGAAAAACCTACCCAAGCACAGCATGATATAGGAGCGACGCACAATTACAAGGTGATATTCTGTTGGACAATGGAGGCTACAACCAATTACTTTTACGGGAACAATAGCAACCAGGAAATTTGAAGGGTAGGTATGAACAAAATTGGAACTGCACATGTACTGCTAAGTGATTCAATACACACACTACCAATCGAGGAGGAGAACGATGGTTGCGGCAGCCTCTGTGAGTCATGGTCGACAATGAGGGTCAGTTCATTGTCCACAATGGTGGTGCTTCTGTGCTTGGCGTCGGCTTCTGAGAAGCAGATCCGAGACCGTGGAAGACAGTGCCGGGGAAGAGGCTTCGTGTACGACGACGATGGTGGACCGGCTCCAGTGCGGCGTATGAGGTCATCGATGAGGCAGATGCGCTGCGGTGGACGCGTGCGCCAATGTAGAAGGGGAGGAGCACGAAGGCTGCAGTGCCGTGGAGAAGTCTATTTTTCGGTGGGGATAGAAAATGGGGAGTATTCAGGTGTACTACTCTGGGTGTCGGGGTGGGGTTGGCTGGGTAGGGTGAACCTGAAGTTACGAAAACAGTCCCCTACCAAGCGTCATCCGTAGGCCTGTTCCGAAGGCTATGATGATAAATTCCCACTGCTCGAATCAGGGTCGAGGGAGATTTTCCCGCCGGCCTCAAAATATTGTGACACTGAACTCCCCGTGTGGCGTGTTGGGTGATTCAGCTAAGCAACAAGCGAGTAGTACTAGTAACTAGTACTCCCTCTGCTTTTATTAACTCTGCAAATTAGGTTTGACCAAAGTCAAACTACCTAAAGTTTGACCAAGTTTATAGAAAAATATAAACATTTTCATAACAAATATGTATGATGTGAAAGTACATTCAATAATGAATCTAATGGAATTTATTTGTTATTGTATATGTTAATATTTTTTGTTATAAACTTTTTGAGAGTTTACAAAACTTGACTTTGACCAATGCTAATACGTGGACTTAAATAAAAACGGAGGGAGTACACATTTGTTTTCTTAGTTTGTAGTGAATTAATCATTTGTTGAAATTGTGAAATAAATATATTAGGCTACTGACTTCGAATGTAATGGTCTATATGAAAGTGCAACTATCCCTATGTGGTTTTGGTAATTCATAACAACATATAGTTTATTGAGCTAATGCTATTCCAAGACTAATATTTCAGGAAAGCTCAATGAATTGCATGGCATGGATGATGAAAGTGGATCCCTCAAAATACTAAGGACAAAGGATTGGCTAAAGCTCATTAGCTCAAGACTCTTCATTTTATATTTTAGTCATCCAAGATCACATTTAGTCTATAGGAAAAGCAAATACTATCAAGGAGGGATGAGGTGTTGCTTAATGAGCCTCTTGCTTCATGTGCTTAGTGATATGCTCCAAAACCCTCAGCTACTTTCTCACATCCACAAATGACCTAAACCCAAAGCCAAAATCGGTCACACCGATTCTTCCTATCCGGCGCCACCGAGTTCAAATGTCATAGCCACTGCCACAAACCCTAGGCAAATCGGTTCTTCCGATAGGGATCGCGGTCTCACTGAGATGGGATTGTAATCTGTTTGTTTCCCTTCATAATGTTTCGGTCAAACCGAAGTGAGCGATCGGTCCCACCGAGATTGCAATGTAAACTCTCTGTTTCCCTTTTGTAACATTTCGGTCTCACCGAAAAGAGCAAATCGGTCCCACCGAGTTTACCTGGCCAACTCTCTGGTTAGCTAATTAACAAAATCGGTCTCACCGAGTTTGTGTAATCGGTCTTACCGAGATTACGTTATGCCCTAAACCTAACCGAATCGGTCTCACCAAGTTGCATGGCAGTCCAACCGAAAATCACTAACGGTCACTAGGTTTACTAAATCGGTCCGACCGAGTCTGCTGAATTGGTCCCACCGAGTTTGGTAAATTGTGTGTAACGGTTAGATTTTGTGTGGAGGCTATATATACCCCTCCACCTCCTCTTCATTCGTGGAGAAAGCTATCAGACTAAACCTGCACTTCCAACTTACCATTTCTGAGAGAGAACCACCTACTCATGTGTTGAGGCCAAGATATTCCATTCCTACCATATGAATCTTGATCTCTAGCCTTTCCGAAGTTGCTTTCCACTCAAATCTTCTTTCCACCAGATCCAAATCCTATGAGAGAGAGATGAGTGTTGGGGGGACTATCATTTGAAGCACAAGAGCAAGGAGTTCATCATCAATGCACCATTTGTTACTTCTTGGAGAGTGGTGTCTCCTAGATTGGCTAGGTGTCACTTGGGAGCCTCCGACAAGATTGTGGAGTTGAACCAAGGAGTTTGTAAGGGCAAGGAGATCGCCTACTTCGTGAAGATCTACCGCTAGTGAGGCAAGTCCTTCGTGGGCGAAGGCCATGGTGGGATAGACAAGGTTGCTTCTTCGTGGACCCTTCTTGGGTGGAGCCCTCCGTGGACTCGCGCAACCATTACCCTTCGTGGGTTGAAGTCTCCATCAACGTGGATGTACGATAGCACCACCTATCGGAACCACGCCAAAAACATCTGTGTCTCCAACTGCGTTTGAATCCTCCAAACCCTTCCTTTTACTTTCTTGCAAGTTGCATGCTTTAATTTCCGCTGCCTATATACTCTTTGCATGCTTGCTTGAATTGTGTGATGATTTCTTGACTTGTCCTAAGATAACTAAAATCTGCCAAACTCTAAAATTGGGAAAAGGTTAAGTTTTTAATTGGTCAAGTAATCTAATCACCCCCCTCTAGACATACTTCAAGGTCCTACAAGTGGTATCAAAGCTTTGGTCTCCATTTGCTTTGATTTCCATAGCGTTTGGTGGTCATAGCCTTGGTTTCACAACCTAGGAGAGTATGGCGTCTAGCGAGGGAAATTATCACCGTAGAGGTCCTTACTTTGATGGTACTAATTTTGCTAGTTGGAAGCATAAGATGAAAATGCATATTCTCGGACATCACCCCGCCGTTTGGGCTATTATTTGTACTAGCTTGCAAGGTGAATTCTTTGATGGGAGAGAGCCAAAACGTGAAGCTAATGCAGAAGAATTCAAGATGCTGCAATACAACGCTCAAGCTTGTGATATCATCTTCAACAGATTGTGCCCCAAAGAATTCAACAAAATCAGCCGTCTTGAGAATGCAAAGGAAATTTGTGACACTTTGATTGATATGCATGAAGGTATCGAATCCGTCAAGGAATCCAAGTTGGACGTGCTCCAAAGTCAGCTTGACAAGTTCAAAATGAAGGATGGTGAAGGTGTCGCTGAAATGTACTCTAGGCTTGCTCTTATTACAAATGAGATTGCCGGCTTAGGGAGTGAAGAGATGACCGACAGATTCATCATCAAGAAGATCCTAAGATCATTGGATGGAAAGTATGATACCGTGTGCACATTGATCCAAATGATGCCAAACTACAAAGATCTCAAGCCAACAGAAGTCATTGGAAGGATTGTTGCTCATGAGATGTCACTCAAGGATAAGGAGGAACTTCACAACAAGTCAAGTGGTGCTTACAAAGCCTCAAGTGAAGCCCCCACATCATCAAGTGAGAAACAAACCTTCAATGAAGAATTGAGCTTAATGGTGAAGAACTTCAACAAATTCTACAAGAGTAGAAGCAAAGAAAGAAGCTCCAAGTCAAGGTCTTACCATGACAAAAGATCTTCCAGTCAAGAGAGCAATTGCTACAATTGTGGTAGGCCTGGACACTATTCCAATGAGTGTACGACACCCTACAAAAGAAGAGAAGATTCTCCAAAAAGAAGAAGAAAAAGAGAAGAATCACCACCAAGAGAGAGAAGGAGTAGAGATGATCATTATGAACGAAGATCCTCACGGAGAAGCAAAGATTCGGAAAGAAAGGACAAGTCATCAAGGAGCTACACAAAACGAAGACATCAAGCTCATGTTAGTGAATGGGTTTCCGGCTCCGACTCCGACAAACACTCTGAGAGAAGCTATCACTCCGACTCCGAATATACTCAAGATGAAGGTGTTGCCGGTCTAGCACTTGTGTCAACCAACTCCTACGACATATTTGATTCACCAAATGAAGGAATTGGAAGATGCTTCATGTCCAAAGGTCCAAAGGTAACACATCCTGAGTATGTTGATTTCAATAGTGATGAAGATGACTTGCTTGTGGATGATGATTTACTTGTTGACAACTCTAGTGATGAATACTATGATGAAACATCAATTAATCATGCTAATCAAGATAAAACGAATGAAAATGATAAGGAGAAGATTGAGCTTCTAACTAAAGAACTAAACACTCTTAAGTTAGCTCATGAAACTATCTTCGAAAATCATCGAGAACTTCTAAGGGCTCATGAGAAGTTACACTTTGAAAAGCTCAATCTTGAGCGAGAGCATGAGTTCTTAAAAGCAATCAATGATGATCTTCGTAAGAAAAGTTCTTCTTACATTGCCAAGTGTTTACTCCTATCTACTTACATGCCTCAAGTCAAGTCTAGTAACAAGTACAAGAAAGATACTTCCTCTAGTAGTAACAACAATAATGTCAAATCCAATATTGTTGCTTCTAGTAGTTCTCTTGATTCCACTAATGATTCTCTTAGCCAAGTTACACTTGAGCAAGAAAATAGCTTATTGAAGGGAATTATAGAGAAAGGTGTTTACAAGAGCCTTGCCGGGAGTAAGCAATTTGAGTAAATTGTACGCAAGCAAGGAAGGCACCGGAAGAATCAAGGTGTTGCTTTTGAACGAAAGTTCAATGCCAATGGAGCTGAGTGGGAAGAATATCAATACCCCAAGATGAAATTTGTTCCTCAACAAGAGAAGTATGATCCTACTTCCTTCAAGGGAACTCAAGCTCAAGATGATCTTCCACCACAAGACCATAAAGGCAAGGACAAGCTTCAAGAAGAGATTGATGCATTTGAAGAAGAATCTAAGGTCTCGGTCAAGTGGATTCCCAAGACTACGTCAAGTTCTACTTCATCAAGTACAACTACAACTCCAAGGATTCCCATCAAGATGATGTGAATCCCGAAGAAGAAGAACTAGAGAGTTCTTGAGGGTGACTCCGCCAACATTCTTCACTCATATTATTATGGCAAGGACAAGTGCAATCAACCTCCACATCTTGCACTAGTTCAAGGAGTCACAAACCCTCATGTTGGTAAGGCAAGGAACAAGGTAACCTAATGTTTTCATGGACATCATCTTGTGTGTGCATCACTCTATGTCTATGGATATTCTTGTTTATTCCTTGTGGGACTAACCCATGTAGGTATGTTGAAAGTGCAACTCACTCCAATGGATTGCTCCAAATGATCTACATCAACATTGAGCATCCACATCTTCAACACCTACATGAAGTCATCATCGACAAAACCCAAGGATAGTTCATCCCTCTAAAAGGGGATCTCACATCTAGGGGGAGCTTAACTCTAAGACTTGAGTCAAAGCAACTCTAATGGTGTGAACACATCAATGCATTATGTAAAAGTGGTAACCCCACTTGGGCTTAAACGACGAGTATGACCTATGATCAAATGTTTATCATTTGACTCCTAAGTCAATATACTCATATATAGAAGACCTAGTCATCGCCAATTGTTTGATAGATGCTAGAATTGGTTGTGCATGCTTTGCCACATATTTCATTTGTCATCTTATTGAGTGCGCATGTTGGTGCATATTTTACTCATTCAAGAACATCCACTTGTTGTTTTGATTGTTTGGTTCTTCCTTCTTTTGGACAAGTGGATGGACAAGAATGCCTAAGAACTTTCTCTAGCTATCTATGCTTTTCTCGTCTCAGACTCTATTCATGCTACATCACAAAATTTGATCAAGTCAGATTCGAACCACTCTGTGTGAGGAGCACTCGGAGTCCCCGATTCATCATAGACTTAAACTTCCAAAACTTCTTTGTGATTCTAGGTCTGGCCGATTCCTCCATTTTGGTCCAACCGAGATCACTAAGTCAATCTAGGTTTTCAATCTCGGTGCAACCGATTTGAACTTTTCAGTCACACCGAGTTGCTGTAACTGAACACAGTTATGCATCTCGGTGCCACCGAGTTGTTCCACTCGGTCATACCGAGAAGGTCGGGCTATATATAGTCACGGGCAAAATTTGGAAATTTCTCCGAACCCCTTTGCCCGCGCAATAGCTCACTCTGCCTCCAAGGTCTCCGGATCGTCTCCTCGTCGCCAGCCGCCTCCTGTCGCTGGTCTCCGCCGCCGTCAACGGAATTCAACCCCGCCGTTGCCGCCGTAGTGAGTTCATCGCCAAGCTAGGGTATGGACTCGATCACTGTGCTATCCTCGTCCAATTCCTAGCACATTGTGTTCTTATTGATTCTTGCCACGATTGAAACACTCCGATCCAGTCAATGCAATCCGTAGATTAGATGAGATTTGAAAATTTAGGGTTAGGTTTCCGCCGAAACCATCTCGGACCCACCGAGTTGAAAAACTCAGTCCCACCGATTTGTCTTATGCCATTGCACTAGTAACTCTCGGTCTGACCGAGAATTGCTAATCGGTGCGACCGATTTTAGGACTTTGTGAAACCCTAGCAGTCTCGGTGCCACCGAACTGTGACTCAGTCCAACCGAGTTCATCAGTTTAGGTTCCAAAACTGCTTCGGTAACACCGAGTTTGAAAATCAATTGATCCGAAATGCTTTCTGTGGAAAACTGAAACTTAATCTTTGAATCATTCATTTGCTAAAATCTCTGCATTTTGTGATGCTCATCCACTCCATCTCATCTATAACTCTTCACAGGGTCAGCAGTCAGAGTTTGCAGCATGTCAGACCAGAGTGACAGTTAGAACAGGTCAGAAGGGCAGATGCAAATGAGTGAGGGCACTAGTCCCTCCAGCACTTCAGATGAAGGCAGCAGGAGCACTCCTAGCAACCTGCCTAAGGCTGCTACCATGCAAAGGAAGAAGAGAACTTCAGACTCTGAAGATGAGGATTATAGAGCTGAAGAGGATGAAGCTACTTCCAAGAAGGTAGTGCACAAGAAGGTGCTTAGTTCAACTGCAGTAAAGCCAGGCATGAAGATCAAAAGGCCTGCAGGGAGACAACCAATGTCCAAAGCCAGAGCATCAACTCAACTGCCTAAAAATCCTGATCCCAAAGAGCCAGCTGCTGAAGGAAAGAAAGGGAAGGAAAGGGTCAAGAAGACCATGGCCAGAGTTATTGGGCAACCTTCCATGATGGAAGAAGAAGAGCTTGCTGCACCAGCACCAAAGGCACCAAAGCTTATGGGAGATGCTATTAGATCAGGGGCTGCAACATCTAAGCCCAAGGAAGCACCCAAAGCTGCCGCCAAGGCCAAGTCTGCACCAAAGAGGAATACCAGGAGTATTCCAGCTGCTGAGAAGAACAAGGCCCTAGTGCCTGAGGTTGCTGAGGAGGAAGATGAAGAAGGACAAGTTCTGAGGAAGCTCAAGCCAAAGATACCAGACCATAATGATGCCCATCCTGTAGCCGAGGACATGAACATCAGAAAAGATTCAGGGTTGAGGCTATGGAGGATGGCAGATCCATATGCCACAAGGAGAAGAAATGCTGTTGATTATAGGTTCCATACAAAGGAACAGCAGGACTTCTATGAGACAATCTTGTTGGACAAAAACTCCATTGTGTGTGATATGAGGTGGGTCGACTGTACCTAAATGAAGGAAAATGAAGAACACTATCCAGGAGTTCAAGACAGTTTTGTTGCTTGTGGAGTTGCTGATTTTGTTGGCCAGAAGCTCACAAACTGGAATGATGAACTCATTATGCAATTCTACTCCACAGCACACTTCTATCCAGATGGAAGGATAGTTTGGATGTCTGAAGGTACAAGGTACCAGTCAACTGTTGAGGAGTGGGCAAATCTGATAAATGCCCCAAAGGAAAATGATGATGACCTGGATGTATATGCCAAGAAGAAAATGGGACATAATACCATGGCACATATGTACAAGGAGATCCCAGACAAATCCCTAGAGACTTTCTCTTTTGGATCAGTCCACTTTCTTATGTCAGGGCTGCCTACAATCAACTGGATCCTAAGGCACACTCTATTGCCTAAGTCTGGTGACCACAACATGATCAGAGGGCATGCAATCAACATGTTCCATTTATTTGATGTGCCTCAGAAATTCAAAGTCATGAGCCTTATAGTAGAAACCATCAAGAGGACTGCAACAGATCATAAGAGGAGTTGTGGATATGCCCCTCAGATTCAGGCGTTGATTGACTCAAAGATGGGCACAGGCAAATATCTATTGGATAGGGAACATTTTCCTCTCTATCCAGACTTTGAGGATAATGAGGTTGTCATGAATGAAGATGAACTGTCATCAGTTCAAGCTCAAGAGAAGAAGGAGAAGCCAAGGAAGGAGAAGGCAAGGAAGGAGAAGGCTGCCAAGATGCCAACTCAAGAGGAAGCATCTGAGTATTTCTTGAAGAACAAGCAGGAGCAGCTTGGTTACTTGATAGAATCAACACTGAGGATTGAGAAGGGGTTGGCCACCTTAACTCAGAATCGGGAAAGCTTGGAAAGAATCATGGAACAAAAATTCTATGATCTTGATGTCAAGGTAACTGAGATTCAGTTAGTTCTGGAGCAGCTGCAGGATGACATGCAGGAGAGGAAGGGCAAGACTACCACTAATGTATTTGCCAGAGTGCCTAGAGCTCAGAGGTCAGCTGCAGTGCCAGTGACAGACACTAAAGCAACATCATCTGCACCAGCCACAGCTCCAACAACTCCAGTGCAACCAGCTCCAACACCAACTCCTCCAGCTCCCTCTACTTCAACTGAAGCCTTCATCCTTGGAGTTATCCAGACACCACCAACTAAAGATCAAGCCTGAGAGTCGATCTAGCACTATGCATTTTCTATGAACTTTTTGGTAACTTGTTGCCAAAGGGGGAGAAAAATGTATAGATCATAGGCTTCGAGAGAGAGAGAGAGTGTTGCTTTTGTTCTCTCTTGCTTTTGGTGGTTTTAAACTTGTTTGCTTTTGATTGCTTAAGATACTATGCTATTCTTGTGAGACATTGATGATCATGTGTTTGATCATAAGCTACACCTATGCTTGTTTTATGATATTATCCTATCTATCCTATGTGATCATTCACTTTTCTGGGTGATGAGTGCATGTATTCAATCTTTATCATTTTGAGCGCTCCACCAAGATGTATGTGACATTGAAGAGTAACCCATAAGCCTAATTCCTTGTGCATTTGCAGTCCAAAGCAAATCTTAAACTATGCACAAATTTAGGGGGAGCTCTTGCTTATCACATACTTCTCAAAGCGAGGATGTTTTTCAATCTTATTATCATTTGTCGAAGCTTTGATCTATATGTTGTCATCAATTACCAAAAAGGGGGAGATTAAAAGTGCAACTATCCCTAGGTGGTTTTGGTAATTCATAACAACATATAGCTCATTGAGCTAATGCTATTCCAAGACTAATATTTCAGGAAAGCTCAATGAATGGCATGGCATGGATGATGAAAGTGCATCCCTCAAAATACTAAGGACAAAGGATTGGCTCAAGCTCATTAGCTCAAGACTCTTTGAGGGAGTTCCGGACTAGGGGGTGTCTGGATAGCCGAACTATCATCATCGGCCGGACTCCAAGACTATGAAGATACAAGATTGAAGACTTCGTCCCGTGTCTGGATGGGACTTTCCTTGGCGTGGAAGGCAAGCTTGGCGATACGGATATGTAGATCTCCTACCATTGTAACCGACTCTGTGTAACCCTAGCCCTCTCTGGTGTCTATATACACCGGATGGCTTTAGTCCATAGGACGAACAACAATCATACCATAGGCTAGCTTCTAGGGTTTAGCCTCCTTGATCTCGTGGTAGATCTACTCTTGTAACACACATCATCAATATTAATCAAGCAGGACGTAGGGTTTTACCTCCATCAAGAGGGCCCGAACCTGGGTAAAACATCGTGTCCCTTGTCTCCTGTTACCATCCGCCTAGATGCACAGTTCGGGACCCCCTACCCGAGATCCGCCGGTTTTGACACCGACATTGGTGCTTTCATTGAGAGTTCGTCTGTATCGTCACCGATAGGCTCGATGGCTTCTTCGACCATCATCAACGACGCAGTCCAGGGTGAGACCTTTCTCCACGGACAGATCTTCGTATTCGGCGGCTTTGCACTGCGGGCCAATTCGCTTGGCCATCTGGAGCAGATCGAAAGCTACGCCCCTAGCCGTCAGGTCAGATTTGGAAGTTTGAACTTCACGGCCGACATCCGCTGGGACTTGATCCTCGATGGATTCGAGCCACAGCCAAGCGTGCCGCACTGTCACGGCGAGCATGATTTAGCTCTGCAGCCGGACAGTACCCTGGAGGCCGCACTCGAACCCGCTCCGATCTTCAATTCGGAGCCAGCTGCGAAGATCGCGGACGGATGGCTAGACACCGCCTCGGGGGCTACAACCTCTACGGCGATAGAGCCGAAGACTGACCTTGTACCTCATAAAGCTCGTGACTCCGAGGTGCCGGACTCCTCGCCGGACTCTGAACCTCCCGCGCCCCCTCCGATCGAATTCGATTGGGCGCCGATCATGGAGTTCACTGCAGCGGACATCTTTCAACGCTCACCTTTTGGCGACATCTTGAGTTCGCTAAAGTATCTCTCGTTATCAGGAGAGCCCTTGCCGGACTGCGGTCAGGACGGTTGGGATGCATACGACAAATAAATTCAAAGCCCACCCACCACCCACTTGGTAGCCACTGTCGATGATCTAACCGACATGCTAGACTACGACTCCGAAGACATCGACGGTATGGACGACGATGCCGGAGACGACCAAGAACCATCGCCTACTGGGCACTGGAAAGCCACCTCATCATATGACATATACATGGTGGATATCCCAAAGGATGGGAATGGCGAAGGAACAGCGAACGATGACCCCTCCAAGAAGCAGCCCAAGCGTCGGCGTCAACGGCGCCGCTCTAAATCCCGCCACAGCAAGAATGAAGACTCCGGCACCGGAGATAATAATACACCGGACAGTGCCGAAGACAACCCACTCCAGCAAGATGAAGCGCAGGAGGATGGAGACGCTAGCCCTCATGAGAGAGCGGCAGAAGAAGATGTAGAGGATTATATGCCTCCCTCCGGAGACGAGGCAAGCCTCGACGACAATGAATTTGTCGTGCTTGAGGATCCTGTCGAACAAGAGCGTTTTAAACGCAGGCTTATGGCCACGGCGAACAGCCTCAACAAAAAGCAGCAACAGCTTAGAACTGATCAAGATCTGCTAGCCGACAGATGGACTGAAGTCCTCGCGGCTGAAGAGCATGAGCTCGAACTCCCCTCCAAAAGCTACCCTAAACGCAAGTTGCTCCCCCGATTAGAGGAGGAAGCATATGAACCCGCATCACCAGGAGACAATACGGCTGACCGACCACCCCGTGGTCGCGACAGAGAGGCCTCTAGGCCCTTCACTAGACCCGTACCCCGACATCGCTCGAAAAGCACAAGGCCACAGGGGAACGCTCCGGACTTGCGAGATATATTGGAGGATAAGGCAATACAACCAAGATCGATCTATGGATCGCGTGGGCGCCCCACGGTACGTGACGACAACCGTCGCGCCGGACACAGTAAGTCCGGCCGGGCTGAACAAAACAGATAAAGCTCTTTTGAGCTCCGTCATGATATCGCCCAGTACAGAGGCGCCGCACACCCACTATGCTTCACAGATGAAGTAATGGATCATCAAATCCCCGAAGGGTTTAAACCCGTGAATATCGAATCTTACGATGCCACCACAGACCCCGTGGTTTAGATCGAAGACTATCTTCTTCACATCCACATGGTCCGCGGTGACGATCTTCACGCCATCAAATATCTCCCCCTCAAGCTTAAAGGACCAGCCCAGCATTGGCTCAATAGCTTGCCAGCAGAGTCAATTGGGAGTTGGGAAGACCTGGAAGCCGCATTCCTCGATAACTTCCAAGGCACGTATGTGCGACCACCAGGCGCTGATGACCTAAGCCACATAATTCAGCAGCCAGACGAATCGGCCAGACAATTATGGACACGGTTCTTAACCAAGAAAAACCAAATCGTCGACTGTCCGGATGCGGAGGCCCTCGCGGCCTTCAAGCATAACATCCGCGACGAGTGGCTTGCCCGGCACCTGGGACAGGAAAAGCCGAAATCCATGGCAGCCCTCACATCACTCATGACCCGCTTTTGCGCGGGTGAGGACAGCTGGCTAGCACGCAGCAACAACCTCAGCAAATGTCCTGGCAGTCCGGATATCAAGGACCGTAATGGCAGGTCGCGTCGTAACAAAAACAAACGCCACATTAACGGCGACAATAGTGAGGATACGGCAGTCAATGCCGGATTCAGAGGCTTAAAACCCGGTCAACGGAAAAAGCCATTTAAAAGAACTACTCCGGGTCCGTCCAATTTGGACCGAATACTCGACCGCTTGTGCCAGATACACGGCACCCCCGAAAAGCCAGCTAACCACACCAACAGGGACTGTTGGGTATTCAAGCAGGCAGGCAAGTTAATTTCCAAAAACAACGACAAGGGGCTACATAGCGATGACGAGGAAGAGACCCGACCGCCGAACAATAGAGGACAGAAGGGTTTCCCCCCACAGGTGCGGACGATAAACATGATTTACGCAACGCACATACCCAAAATGGAGCGGAAGCGTGCACTCAGGGATGTATACGCGATGGAGCCAGTCGCCCCGAAATTCAATCCATGGTCCTCCTGCCCAATCACTTTTGACCGAAGGGACCACCCCACCAGCATCCGCCATGGTGGATTCGCCACATTGGTCTTAGACCCACTCGTCGATGGATTTCACCTCACCAGAGTCCTGATGGACGGCGGCAGCAGCCTGAACCTGCTCTATCAGGATACAGTGCGCAAAATGGGCATAGACCCCTCAAGGATTAAACCTACCAAGACGACCTTTAAAGGCATCATACCAGGTGTAGAAGCCAATTGTAAAGGCTCAGTTACACTGGAAGTGGTCTTCGGATCCCTGGGTAACTTCCGAAGCGAGGAGTTAATCTTCGACATAGTCCCGTTCCGCAGCGGCTATCATGCCTTGCTCGGACGTACCGCATTTGCAAAGTTCAACGCGGTGCCGCACTACGCATACCTCAAGCTCAAGATGCCAGGCCCTCGAGGAGACATCACGGTCAACGGAAATGCTGAATGTTCTCTCCGAACGGAGGAACATACAGCGACTCTCGCGGCAGAAGTACAATGCAGCCTCTTAAGGCAATTCTCGAGTCCGGCCGTTAAGCGGCCGGACATAGCTAAGCGCGCCCAGAGTAACCTACAAAAAGACCACCTGGCACGTTCCGAGAACGCGTAGCAGTGCGTCCCCAACCCCAGCCCCTGCAAAACGTCAAAACAGGTCCTTCGCATACACCATTACGCTCTGAAGATACCATGGGCATGGGGAGAGGGGCACGACCATGATAAGTCCAGACCGCGGCTCAACCACACCAGGGCTCTCAAGTGTGTCGTTCTTTTTTTTATTTTTTTGTTTTATTGTTTACCCACAGGACTCCGTTCGTCAGAGGCCTTGTCCGGCAGCAGACCTGCCGAACTCACAATGCAACAGCCAGGGAAGGATAAAGGCTACAACGAATATACAGGTGGTCTCCATTACGAGCATTTTTATACACCACTCCGCAGGCTACCCCTGGAGGGGGATATGTTTAACAGTCCCGTCCCTTGCTTATCACACTATTTGTATCGTTCTGCATTCATAGCAGCACTTCTTGAATAAAACAATGCAGCACCTTTTTGCTTATAATTGCATTTCTTTTTTATACATATGTTCATTTACGACATGTCGCATCCGTACACTTTGGTACGGCTAAATCACACCAGGGGCTTATGTTTCCCGCATCATGGTGTGATAAGTCCGAACACTTTCACAAGTGCGGCACCCCGAACTTATAGCATTATATGCATCGGCTCTGAATCATGTCTTGGGTCAATAGTTGGGTTTGCCCGGCTCCCATGTTTTGGTACCTTACATTCCATTGTATCGGCTAAGGTAGCACTGGGAGAACCACTGCGATTGCGCCCCAGTTGAGATGGGTTAACGCCTCAGTGGAGAAAGCTAAAACTGACCGTCATGATGAGGCGAGAGTCGGTCGCTGTTCGAGAGTTTTTTTTGCGAGTCCTTAAAGACTTATGCCGCTTAGAGCGAGGAGCCGGATCCCATGTGTGGATAGCGCCCCAAATTCGGTCTTCCGAAGACTAGGGGCTTCGCCAAAATTTAAAATTATAGAATTCTATGGCTAAGTGAGAGTGTTCAATCATTATAAGTCTGGTTGCCTTGTTCGCTGTGTTGAGCGCCTCCCTAGATGGACCCAAAAATGGGAACAAGAGTGCTCAAGTTTATCCTGAACACCCCAGCACTTGTGGCATGGGGGCTGAAGCCGACGACTTGCCATCTCTCAGATTTGATAAACAGCCGCACAGAAGGTAATATTTTAAATTAACAAGCGTTGCTTAGCGCATATGAACTATGTTTTCAGCGCACAGGATAACAAAATGCGAGTCTACTCAAATATTACATCTTTGGAGAACTCACCCGCAATAGTGCGGGCGCCCTTCAGCACACTCTTATAATACATCTTGGGCGTGCGATGCTCCTTGCCCTCTGGTGGCGGGTCCATCACGAGTTTCTGGGCATCCATCTTGCCCCAGTGCACCTTTGCGCAGGCAAGGGCCCGACGGGCACCTTCAATACAGGCGGAGTGCTTGATGAATTCAACCCACGAGCACGCATCCACCAGCCGCCGCACCAGGCCGAAGTAGCTCCCAGGCATGGCCTCCTTAGGCCACAGCTGAACTATGAGGCCCTTCATGGCCTGTTCGGCCGCCTTGTGGAGCTCGACCAGCTGCTTCAGCTGGTCGCTAAGGGGCACCGGATGTCCGGCCTCAGCATACTGAGACCAGAAGACCTTCTCCGTCGAGATCCCCTCCTCGGCCTGGTAGAATGCGGCAGCATCGGACATGCTGCGAGGAAGATCTGTGAACGCTCCTGGAGAGCTCCGAATTCGGGTAAGCAACAGGTAATTAACACCCACATGCTTACTTTGCATGAAAAATGCCTTACCCGCTGTTATTTTCTTCACCGCCTCGATCTCCTGGAGGGCCTTGTAAGCTTCGGCCTTAGCGGCTTTGGCACTCTCAAGAGCCGTTGCAAGCTCAGACTCTCGAGTCTTCGAGTCACGCTCCAGGCTCTCATGTTTTTTCACGAGATCCTGGAGCTCTTGTTGTACCTCCGCCACCCGCGCCTCCTGCTTCTCTCGCTTGGTGCACTCCACGGCCGCATTGCGTTCGGCCGCGGCCACCGCCTCCTTTAGGATCGCCACCTCGTTAGTGGCCCCTGCAATACCCACATTATCCTTGTCATTGTTTTTGCAACCAAAATCCTTTTCTGTAAGGTACAATTTCAATAAGGTGTTACTCACCTTCCTTGTCCTTGAGCTGCTTCTTGGCACGGCCGAGCTCGTTCTCGGACCGCTCGAGGCTTTCCTTCAAAGTATTGACCTCCGCAGTCAGTGCGGCAGAGGTCAGCAGCGACGCCTGCAATCCCATATTGACATGTTTTTATGACTCCTGCGTATATCTTTTTAGATCCTCAGTCCGGCTTTTCTTTCCGAACACCGAACCGAGCATCAGGGGCTACTGTCTATGCGGTACCATTTTATATATATCGAAATTCTTACCTCAGAGCCTGTTAGAAGGCTGCTGCAGGCTTCGGTCAGCCCGCTCTTGGCGAGCTGAACCTTCTGAATCACCGCACTCATAACAGTGCGGTGCTCCTCTTCAATGGAGGCGCCATTGAGCGCCTCCAGCAAGTTATCCGGCGCCTCTGGTTGGACAGAGGCTGCCGGCATCACGGTCTTGCCCTTCTTACGAAGGGGTCGCCCGCCGGACTCCGGAGCCACTGTCGGTTCCGGGGCCGAGTCCGGTGCAAAGTCCGAGAGGTTGTCCTGCGACACCTCCGGGGCCTCCTCCTCCTTGTGGGTCCATTCCTGGGATCCCACCTCGGCATCGTCCGCGTCACGGGGGGTGGAGGCAGTCGGAAGAGAATCCATATCCGACGCACCTAAGGACCCGCTCGACGAAGAGGGAAGATCATCCTTGGGTGGACTGCAGGGTTGTATGCGGCATTAGAAAGACATTATGTGGCGCAAAGGAAAAACCTTGAAGTTATTTGGAAGTCTGGATACTTACGATCTCGCCAGGGGCTTGGCCCTTGGAGGCCAGTCCTCGTTGTCATCACTGGCGTTGGCAGAGCAGTCCGGGGGAAGAGTTTTTCCCTTCTTGGACCCTTCGGCCTCCCTTGTTGGGGAGGCCTTCCTTTTCTTCCCTCCCCCCGCTGGGGGAGAGGCTTTCGTCTTCTCCTCCTCGCCTTGGTGGGAGGAGTCGGCCTCGGATTCATCATCTGATATCACTTGAAAACGGGAACTCTTTCGAGTACCCGTGGCCTTCTTCTTGGCCTTCTTCTCCGGCACCACGTGGGGTGCCGGAGCCAGCAGCCCCGTTAGGTGGGCGTCCGATGGGTCCTCTGGCAATGGGGCCGGACAGATGGTCTGTTCGGCCTTCGCCAGCCAGTCCTGTCAAAGGTAAATGGAGTTTAGATCCCGCATAGAGTCAAACTATGGAAAACAAGCATTCCGTAAAGGACAAAATCACTTACCTCGTCAGCCGGACGCTGCGAGCTGAATCCGCGATCTTCGGTAGCGGATGCGGGAGCCTCGGCGCCCTTGAATAGCACCTTCCAGACATCTTCGTATGTAGTGTCGAAGAGCCCGCTCAGAGTCTGGTGATGCGCCGGATCGAACTCCCACATGTTGAAGCCCCGTCGTTGGCACGGGAGAATCCGGCGGATGAGCATGACTTGGACTACGTTGACAAGCTTGAGCTTCTTGTCCACCAGCTTTTGGATGCAGGCTTGGAGTCCGGTCAGCTCCTCTGAATCACCCTAGATCCGGCCACTCTCTTTCCAGGAGGTGAGCCATGTAGGGATGCCAGATCTGAATTCGGGGGCCACTGCCCAATCAGGGCCACGCGGCTCGGTGATGTAGAACCACCCCGATTGCCAGCCCTTAATGGTTTCCATGAAAGTGCCCTCCAGCCAAGTAACGTGGGACATCCTGCCCACCATGGCACCTCCGCACTCCGCTTGGCTGCCCTTCACAACCTTCGGTTGACACTGAAGTTCTTGAGCCACAAGCCGAAGTGGGGCTGGATGCAGAGGAAGGCCTCGCACACGACGATAAACGCCGAGATGTTGAGGATGAAATTCGGGGCCAGATCATGGAAATCCAGGCCGTAGTAGAACATGAGCCCCCGGACAAAGGGATGAAGTGGGAAGCCCAGTCCGCGGAGGAAATGGGGAAGAAATACTACCCTCTCATGGGGCCTGGGGGTGGGAATGAGCTCTCCCTCGTCGGGGAGCTGGTGCGCGATGTTGCTGGACAAATATCCGGCGTCGCGCAGCTTCTGGATCTACCCCTCCGTGACGGAGGAGGCCATCCACTTGCCTCCCGCTCCGGACATAGTTGGAGAAGGTTGAGGTGAGAAGTGCGGACTTGGGCGCTGGAGCTCGAGTTCGCGGAATTGGATAAGCCAAGGAGGAAGAAGGCGCAGGTAAAAGGGTTGGATCTTTATCCCCTTATATGGGCGGACAAAAACATGTGTCCCCACCGGCCTGGTAAAACTCGCTTATCTCCCAAGCGCCACGATCAATGGCGCGGTTGGGTTACCCACGTCCGTATTGATGGGAATCACGGAATAAGGGGAACACGATCTCTGCTTCAACATGACCTGCCAAGGAAACAGCTTCGCTAAACGCGCGGAGGTGGAACAATAAAAACAATTTGAACTTGTGACGTCACGCCACAAAATACATCAACAGATTGAACTTGTGTAATATTATTCTCTCTACGGTGGTACGTGGAATTTATTTTTGCAGAGCCGGACACTATGCTGGTGTTCACAATCTTCTATAAATTATTCGGAGGAAGAACCCTCCTTGCAATGCCAAAGACAACATGCACGCCAGACTCGTCATCATTGAAGCCTGGTTCAGGGGCTACTGAGGGAGTTCCGGACAAGGGGGTGTCCGGATAGCCGAACTATCATCATCGGCCAGACTCCAAGACAATGAAGATACAAGATTGAAGACTTCGTCCCGTGTCTAGATGGGACTTTCCTTGGCATGGAAGGCAAGCTTGGCGATACGGATATGTAGATCTCCTACCATTGTAACCGACTCTGTGTAACCCTAGCCCTCTCCGGTGTCTATATAAACCGGATGGCTTTAGTCCATAGGACGAACAACAATCATACCATAGGATAGCTTCTAGGGTTTGGCCTCCTTGATCTCGTGGTAGATCTACTCTTGTAGCACACATCATCAATATTAATCAAGCAGGACGTAGGGTTTTACCTCCATCAAGAGGGCCCGAACCAGGGTAAAACATCGTGTCCCTTGTCTCCTGTTACCATCCTCCTAGACGCACAGTTCGGGACCCCCTACCCGAGATCCGCCGATTTTGACACCGACACTCTTCATTTTATGTTTTAGTGATCCAAGATCACATTGAGTCTATAGGAAAAGCCAATACTATCAAGGAGGGATGAGGTGTTGCTTAATGAGCCTCTTGCTTCATGTGCTTAGTGATATGCTCGAAAACCCTCAGCTACTTTCTCACATCCACAAATGACCTAAACCCAAAGCCAAAATCGGTCACACCGATTCTTCCTATCCGGCGCCACCGAGTTCAAATGTCATAGCCACTGCCACAAACGCTAGGCAAATCGGTTCTACCAATAGGGATCTCGGTCTCACCGAGATGGGATTGTAATCTCTCTGTTTCCCTTCATAATGTTTTGGTCAAACCGAAGTGAGCGATCGGTCCCACCGAGATTGCAATGTAAACTCTCTGTTTCCCTTTTGTAACATTTCGGTCTCACCGAAAAGAGCAAATCGGTCCCACCGAGTTTACCTGACCAACTCTTTGGTTAGCTAATTACCAAAATCGGTCTCACCGAGTTTGTGTAATCGGTCTTACCGAGATTACGTTATTCCCTAACCCTAACCGAATCGGTCTCACCGAGTTGCATGGCAGTCCCACCAAAAATCACTAACGGTCACTAGGTTTACTAAATCGGTCCGACCGAGTCTGCTGAATCGGTCCCACCGAGTTTGGTAAATTGTGTGTAACGTTTAGATTTTGTGTGGAGGCTATATAAACCCCTCCACCTGCTCTTCATTCATGGAGAGAGCCATCAGACTAAACCTACACTTCCAACTTACCATTTCTGAGAGAGAACCACCTACTCATGTGTTGAGGCCAAGATATTCCATTCCTACCATATGAATCTTGATCTCTAGCCTTCCCCAAGTTGCTTTCCACTCAAATCTTCTTTCCACTAGATCCAAATCCTATGAGAGAGAGTTGAGTGTTGGGAGACTATCATTTGAAGCACAAGATCAAGGAACGCACCATTTGTTACTTCTTGGAGAGTGGTGTCTCCTAGATTGGCTAGGTGTCACTTGGGAGCCTCCGACAAGATTGTGGAGTTGAACCAAGGAGTTTGTAAGGGCAAGGAGATCGCCTACTTCATGAAGATCTACCGCTAGTGAGGCAAGTCCTTCGTGGGCAACGGCCATGGTGGGATAGACAAGGTTGCTTCTTCGTGGACCCTTCTTGGGTGGAGCCCTCCATGGACTCGCGCAACCATTACCCTTCGTGTGTTGAAGTCTCCATCAACGTGGATGTACGATAGCACCACCTATCGGAACCACGCCAAAAACATCCGTGTCTCCAACTGCGTTTGAATCCTCCAAACCCTTCCCTTTACTTTCTTGCAAGTTGCATGCTTTAATTTCCGCTGCCTATATACTCTTTGCATGCTTGCTTGAATTGTTTGATGATTGCTTGACTTGTCCTAAGATAACTAAAATCTGCCAAACTCTAAAATTGGGAAAAGGTTAAGTTTTTAATTGGTCAAGTAGTCTAATCACCCCCCTCTAGACATACTTCAAGGTCCTACACTATACAATTCAATAGTTACAATCATTGTCGAATTCCAAGATACATACAAGGTCTATAGTACTTCACAACATGCTCAAACTCACATAATCCTAGTCAAATGAGAATATAAATGCATTTCATAGTTACTACTTTATATGATGCAACAAAACCAACCATAACTCTACATTAGCCATTATAAAAGCAACATTTTGAACATATCCCAATGTGTGAATGAAACGTGCAGAGAGAGCTTGCGATGATGGAGCAGATAGGGTGGGAAAGATTGTATGTATGTGGACGAGAGAGTAGGAGACAAACCTAACGAGACAGAGAGAGAGAGAGAGAGAGAGAGAGAAAGAGAGAGGAAGAAGTTAGGTCTGTGAGAAAGATGGAGACATGTAATATACGTGAGATGCGTGTGTATCCGGATTCTGTACACATGGAAGGAGAAGAGACAACAGATTTTATGAGAGAGCTGGAAAAACATGGACGAGAGGGGAAGGATATCGTGGGTTGAGGGATTGATAATTTTGTGCAGGGGAGAGAGGGATTGGTAATTTTGTGCGAGAGAGAGAGGGTGGGGGGAGGAGTCAGTCAGGCATCATCACATCATCCTGTTTCCAAATGGCCCCGCATTCTCTAGCGTAGTGTGGTCGCCATCTTTGATCTCCTCGATGCCCTCTTTGAAGATTGAGGTGTTGTGCATGCTGGGGTGCAGAGAAGCACAAGCGAGAGTGGTCGCCATATAACCTTGGATGGGGATGAATTGTGTGCTCGAGGGAGGGTGTGTGTGTTTTCTCTCTGTGTGTGTGTGTGTGTGTGTGTGTGTGTCAGATATTGAGAGAAAACAAACCTAAGGAGAGAAATGTGTGTGTATGTGACGGAAAGCTAAATGGTAAACAGGGTATTCACGAAGATATTGTGCGTGCGAGATAGAGAGCGATGTGCGGGCCTTGAGGTGGGCAGGGGCCAGGTGAGGGTGTCAAAATGTGCGCGTTGATGCATGTGTTACATGCGATCGTGTGAGGGACGGACGAATCGAGAGAGATGGTTGTTGTGTTATGGATGCTCCTCTCTCTCTCTCTCACACACACACAAGTAAAATAGATGACCATTCTCTCATGTATACACAACGTATCGACATCTATCTATGTCTCACTCATGCATGATCATTTGCACATTCATACCTCTCTATGTTTCTATGACACGCACACCGTCTCCACATTGCCCTTCCGCCACAACACACATATGGACACATACACACGTTCTCTCTCAGTCACACACACAAAATCAATATTAAAAAAAACTAGGGCGCACCTAAAACGTCCAAATCCAAATAAACACGAACAGGAGCTAAATTCAAATATATGGAACTATTGTAGCGTCAAGAACTTTTGCAGGAAAAAAAGTTGAGTAATATTTGGGGATTGTTTTCACACACACAAAAAGGTTCAGTGGATGTCCTTTGAGCACGACACGATGAAACACCTTTCGATCGACCGTGCGGCCGCGGTTCACGCGCTTGCACAGGATTCCATATCGTGGTTGTAGTAACTAATATAAGCGTTGACAAAGTCTAATGTTTACGATTACTAGTACAGTTTTCTTTTAAGTTTGACCGACACTATATAAAACTAAACTAAGCACCCACAGGCGCACTCATCAATATGCCGCTGCCGTCGTTGCGCATGCCGGCGCCCGCCTGCTCCGGCCAACAATTTCTCGCCCATCACTGCCGTGTCACCGCCACCCATGTGCCATGAAGTCGAAGGCTCGCCCGCTCATGTCGTCTGCAGTCCCTCCTCGCGATGCCGCTGCGCTGCCAAGCACGCGAGCAGCTGGTGGAGCTGCGTCTATGCACGCAGCGTACAGAGAGGAGGACGAGTGCGTGCTCCAGCACGCTAGCAAGGAGGAACTAGCGTGTCATTGTCGTCTCCGCCCGCGCGGAGGAGGCGCGCATGGTGGCTGTCGCGGCAGAAGCCGATTGCGCGCGCATCGAGCCCGCAAACCGGATGCGGACACGGAATCTACCTTCGAGACCTTGAATGCCACGTGGATCCTGCAATCTAAAGGAGAAATTTGGGTCAGTCGACTCTTGTGAGCCGTTTGATGCAACATGGATGGCTAGAAGGGCTTCTTCAACCTCCAAAATCGATGCACAGTTCATCTTCTCAGCCCGCCACACGCCTAACCGCCTGCCGCTGCCGCCCCGCCCTCCCCTGAACTACCTGCCAGCGCCCTGCTCCCCCCACCCCACCCTCCGTTTAACCCCGGGCACGATCCTTTTTTTTCCGGCGAACTGCATTCCGCACCCAACACTCATAAGATAGATCATGGGCACCCTGCCACCCTAATATAGATACTGGGGTAGCTTCTCTGACGTCTTCTTCCTTCGCTCCATCGAACTTCTTTCACAAATCGACTGACCCAAATTGAACTACTAGTACGAACATATTAAGTACAGTAGGAACACGAAGATACGAGCAGTAGTACCAATTGCAAGAAGAACAGTAGTGAGACATAGTACTAGTACTATTGTACGTACTAAAGAGTTCAAATAACAAGAAAGAACATAAACATAGTTTTGCTAGGGCCCCAGCACAACACACCCTTGAAAATAAACTAAGCCACTAGTTTGCTTGACACTGCAGTAGAACCAGCATGAGCGACAGCACTGCCACCTACTGGGAGTCCGAGTCCACGTCCTCGACTTCGTCCTCGTCCCTCTTCCTCAACCTCTTCGTCGACGCTTCTTTGCTTGAACAGGACACTGGGCTCTGCTTCTTCATCCAACCCTTGTAGATATTTAAACAAAGGTAGGTATCCATTGTTGCGTACAGATGTGATCTTCATCTAATGTCTTCGACTCCCATGCATGATGAAACTCATGGTGAGGTTTCTTCAGTTTATCGTACGAAGGATCAATCATGGCTGCTGCCAGGGTCACCATTGAAGGCTGAGAGTGGACACCAGGCTTGCCTTCTAGAGATCGAAGGGATGTCCTACAACGAGGCCTATCCAACCCAGGACATCCCTGTCGTTCCTAAAGTCTACAATAATGAATTTCACTCTTTCGTCCTTGAGGAAGTTCTTAAAATCCTGGCACTCAACGTCGACATGGCATATGTGGTAGACCAAGCACACATTATGTACGCAAGCCTGGATCAGGGCGGGCTTCTTATTCTCTGCCTCCTTTAGAATCTTCTCTCTTTCCAGGACTGTGGTGTACTCAACATCTAGCCCAACGACCCACTCATCCGTTGAACTGTTGAACATGCGTAGGAAGCGAGCAAGGCATGATTTCACAGTCGTGGATCCACGTGTGTAGATGACAATGAACTCATCGCCGGTGATGGCTCTAACCTAGTACTCACCAGCGACCATGGAGATTTGGGAGGCCATGGATTTTGGAGGAGGGTTAGGAGAAGTTGAACTGGTGTAATGTGAAAGCAGGGGACGACTGGGAGCGAAATGTTGTAAGGTACTATACTAGTAGAAGACGGGGATGGGTAGGGAGTGCAAACGGCGTGGGGTTGTTGTCTTTCCCGGTGGATAAACGGCTGCAAGCCCCCAAAGAGTTCTCGAGAACTATGCAGGACCCACTAGATGTCATGTCTACTAGACCCATATCGTAGGCCTGACGGTATAGCTTATGCCTGTTTGCACGCCATGTCGGCACGTGGATGTAACTTCACTTAATTCCTTTAACCGTCGCGCCTCCCACGACATTCGCCTCCCTCGCGCGGTCGCGCCCTTTGGGACTTCGACCGGCTATAAACGAGCAAAAAAATTTGCCTACTCCGCGTGCATGATACTCTGATACGTCTCCAACGTATCTATAATTTTTTATTGTTCCATGCTATTATATTACCCCTTTGGGATGTTTATGGGCTTTATTTTACACATTTAAATCATTTTTGGGACTAACCTACTAACCGGAGGCCCAGCCCGTATTGCTGTTTTTTTGCCTATTTCAGTATTTCGAAGAAAAGGAATATCAAACGGAGTCCAAACGGATTGAAATCTTTGGGAGCGTGATTTTTGGAACGAACGTGATCCAGAGGACTTGGAGTGCAAGTCAAGAAGCAATCGAGGCGGCCAGGAGATAGGAGGGCACGCCCACCCCTCCTGGGCGCGACCCTATCTCCTGGCCCCCTCAAGCAGCCACTAACGTACTTCTTCCTCCTATATATACCTACATACCCCGAAAACATCCAGGGAGCCACTGAAACACAATTTCCATCGCCGTAACCTTCTGTATCCGCGAGGTCCCATCTTGGAGCCTTCGCGAGCACTCCACCGAAGGGGGAATCGACCACGGAGGGCTTCTATATCAACACCATAGCCCCTCCGATGAGTTGTGAGTAGTTTACCACAGACCTTCGGGTCCATAGTTATTAGCTAGATGGATTCTTCTCTCTTTTTTGGATCTCAATACAATGTTCTCCCCCTCTCTTGTGCAGATCTATTCGATGTAAACTCTTTTTGCGGTGTGTTTGTCGAGATCCGATGAATTGTGGGTTTATGATCAAGTTTATCTATGAGAAATATTTGAATCTTCTCTGAATTCTTTTATGTATGATTGAGTTATCTTTGCAAGTCTCTTCGAATTATTAGTTTGGTTTGGCCTACTAGATTGATCTTTCTTGCCATGGGAGAAGTGCTTAGCTTTGGGCTCAATCTTGCGGTGTCCTTACCCAGTGACAGAAAGGGTTGCAAGGCACGTATTGCATTGTTGCCAACGAGGATAAAAAGATGGGGTTTATATCATATTGCTTGAGTTTATCCCTCTACATCATGTCATCTTTCTTAATGTGTTACTCTGTTCTTATGAACTTAATACTCTAGATGCATGCTGGATAGCGGTCGATGTGTGGATTAATAGTAGTAGATGCAGGCAGGAGTCGGTCTACTTGTCACGGACGTGATGCCTATATACATGATCATGCCTAGATAATCTCATAATTATTCGCTTTTCTATCAATTGCTTGATAGTAATTTGTTCACCCACCGTAATACTTATGCTATCTTGAGAGAAGCCACTAGTGAAACCTATGGCCCTTGGGTCTATCTTTTATAATATAAGATTTCAATCTACTTTTATTTGCCTGTTTACTTTTTGAATCTATATTATAAAATACCAAAAATATATTTAACTTATCATACTATCTCTATCAGATCTCACTTTCGCAAGTGGCCGTGAAGGGATTGACAACCCCTTTATTGCGTTGGTTGCGAGTTATTTATTTGTTTGTGTAGGTGTGTGGTACTTTTGAGGAGCCTCCTACTGGATTGATACCTTGGTTCTCAAAAACTGAGGGAAATACTTACGCTACTATTGCTGCATCACCCTTTCCTCTTCAAGGAAAACCAACGCAAGCTCAAGACGTAGCAAGAAGGATTTCTGGCGCCGTTGCCGGGGAGGTCTTCGCTCAAGTCAAGACATACCAAGTACCCATCACAAACTCATCTCCCTCGCATTTACATTATTTTCCATTTGCATCTCGTTTTCCTCTCCCCCACTTCACCCTTGCTGTTTTATTTGCCCTGTCTTTCCCAATCTTCTCTCTCCCTTTTTCGCTTGCCCTTTTCTGTTTGCTTGTGTGTTGGATTACTTATTGCCATGGTGCAAGATAATACCAAATTGTGTGACTTCTCCAATACCAATAATAATGATTTCCTTAGTACTCCGATTAGTCCTCTTAATGATGTTGAGTCTTGTGAAATCAATACTGCTTTGTAGAATCTTGTTATGAAAGATCAATTCGCCGGCCTTCCTAGTGAAGATGCCGCTACTCATCTAAACAACTTTGTTGATTTGTGTGATATCCAAAAGAAGAAAGATACGGATAATGATATTGTTAAATTGAAGTTATTTCCTTTTTCACTTAGAGATCGTGCTAAAGTTTGGTTTTCGTCTTTGCCTAAAAATAGTCTTGATTCTTGGAACAAGTGCAAAAATGCTTTTATCTCTAAGTATTTTCCTCCCGCTAAGATTATCACTCTTAGGAAGGATATTATGAATTTTAAACAACTTGATCATGAGCATGTTGCCCAATCTTGGGAAAGAATGAAATTGATGATTCGCAATTGCCCTACTCATGGTTTGAATTTATGGATGATCATACAAAAATTTTATGCCGGTTTGAACTTTGCTTCTAGAAATCTTTTAGATTCGGCCGCGGGAGGCACATTTATGGAAATCACATTTGGAGATGCTACAAAACTTCTTGATAATATTATGGCTAATTATTCTCAATGGCACACCGGAAGACCTTCTAGTAAAAAAGTGCATGCTATAGAAGAAATCACTGTTTTGAGTGAAAAGATGGATGAACTTATGAAGATGTTTGCTACTAAAAATACTCCTCTTGATCCCAATGATATTCCTTTGTCTACTTTGAGTGAGAATAATAATGAGTCTATGGATGTGAATTTTGTTGGTAGGAATAGTTTCGGAAACAAAGCTTATAGAGGAAACTTTAATTCTAGACCATTCCCTAGTAATTCCTCTAATAATTATGGAAATTCCTACAATAATTCTTATGGTAATTTTAATAAGATGCCCTCTGATTTTGAGAATAGTGTGAAGGAATTTATGATGTCTCAAAAGAATTTTAATGCTTTGCTTGAAGAAAAACTGCTCAAAGTTGATGATTTGGCTAGGAACGTTGATAGACTTTCGCTTGATGTTGATTCTCTTAAACTTAGATCTACTCCTCCTAAGCATGATATCAATGAGTCTCTCAAAGCAATGAGAATTTCCATTGATGAGTGCAAGGAAAGAACCGCTAGATTGCATGCTAAGAAAGATTGCTTTGTAAAGGCGTGTTCTTCTAGTTTCCATGAAAATAATGATGAAGATCTTAAAGTTATTAATATGTCTCCTATTAGATCTTTGTTTTGAAATATGAATCTTGATAATAATGGGACTGGAGATGAGTCCCAAGAATTCGGAGTTTTTAGATCTTCATGCTAAATTTGGTAAAAGTGGGATTGGAGAGGTCATGACTTTAAATAGTATTGAACCCACTATCTCGGATTTCAAGGAATTTGATTATTATAATTGTTCTCTAGAATGTTGTATTTCCTTGTTGCAATCCGTTGTTAATTCTCCTCATGCTTATAGTCAAAATAAAGCTTTTACCAAACATATCGTTGATGAAAAACTTAATTTGGAAGTTTCTATACCTAGAAAACTTAATGATGAGTGGTAACCTACTATAAATATTAAAATTAAAGATCATGAGTGTTTTGCTTTGTGTGATTTGGGAGCTAGTGTTTCCATGATTCTGAAAACTTTATGTGATATTCTAGGTTTCCATGATCTTGATGATTGCTCTTTAAATTTGCACCTTGCGGACCACCATTAAAAAGCCAATGGGAAGGATCAATGATGTCCTCATTGTTGCAAATAGAAATTTGGTGCCCGTAGATTTTATCGTTCTTGATATAGATTGCAATCTTTCTTGCCCTATTATACTTGGTAGACCTTTCCTTAGAATGATTGGTGCGATTATTGATATGAAGGAAGGGAACATTAGATTCCAATTTCCATTACAGAAAGGCATGGAGCACTTTCCAAGAAAGAAAGTCAAATTACCTTATGAATCTATTATGCGATCTACTTATGAATCAAGTGCCAAAGATGGCACTACTTAGATCTATCTTCGCTTTTATGCCTAGCTAGGGGCGTTAAACGATAGCGCTAGTTGGGAGGCAACCCAATTTTCTTTGTGTTTTTAGTTTTTGTTCCTGTTTAGTAATAAATTTTGCATCTACTTTCTGTTTAGATGTGTTTTCATGTTTTAATTAGTGTTTGTGCCAAGTAGAACCTATAGGATAACCTATGATGATAGTTGATTTGATTCTGCTGAAAAACAGAAACTTTGCGCTCACGAGAAAAAAATTCAATAAATCACAGAAACGGGATTTTGCATTGATTCTATTTGCTGCTGATCAATACACAAATTTCCCAGGACGTCCTATTTTGGTAGTATTTTTAGAATTCCAGAAGTTTGCGTTAGTTACAGATTGCTACAGACTGTTCTGTTTTTGACAGATTCTGTTTTTCGTGTGTTGTTTGCTTATTTTGATGCATCTATGGCTAGTATTAAGTGGTATGAACCATACAGAACTTGGAATACAGTAGGTTTAACACCAAAATAAATAAAGAATGAGTTCATTACAGTACCTTATGTGGTGGTTTTGTTTTCTTTCACTAATGGAGCTTATAAGATTTCTTGTTGAGTTTTGTGTTATGAAGTTTTCATATTTTGGGTAAAGCTTTGATGGACTATGGAATAAGGAGTGGCAAGAGCCTAAGCTTGGGGATGACCAAGGCACCCCAAGATATTCAATAATAGCCAAAATCCTAAGCTTGGGGATCCCCCGGGAAGGCATCCCCTCTTCCGTCTTCGTTCATTGGTAACTTTACTTGGAGCTATATTTTTATTCGCCACATGATATGTGTTTTGCTTGGAGCGTCGTGTATTATATTAGTCTTTGCTTTTTAGTTTACCACAATTATCCTTGCTGTACACACCTTTTGGGGGAAGCCCACTTGATTGAATTTATTAGAATTTGCTATGTGCTTCACTTATATCTTTTGAGCTAGATAGTTTTTGCTCTAGTGCTTCACTTATATCTTTTAGAGCATGGCGGTGGCTTGATTTTATAGACATTGCTAGTCTCTCATGCTTCACTTATATTATTTTGAGAGTCTTTTAGAACACCATGGTATTTTCTATGGTTATAAATTGGTCCTAGAATGGTAGGCATCCAAGTTGGGTATAATAAAAACTATCATAGGAAGTGAATTGGATGCTATGATCAATTTGATACTTGATAATTGTTTTGAGATATGGATGTAGTGATATTCAAGTCATGCTAGTTGGGTGATTATGAATTTAAAGAATGCTTGTGTTGAAGTTAGCAAGTCACATAGCATGCATGTATGCACTACAAAAAAAAGACACATCCGTGACATTTTGGGCCGAACGAAATTTTTTTCTGTCATACATATGACACTTCTATGACGATAATTGTGAAAAAACCCGGTATCATTGAAAGTGCTAGTTATCGACTAGAGGGGGGTGAATAGGCGATTTTTATCAAAGTCTTCAAAATGTGGAAGTTTCGAAGACAAACAATAGAAATGACCTAATTGATATGCAGCGGAAGATAGACTACAACAAGCAAGCCATAGTCAAGTATGCAATAGCGTTAACATACGAAGAATAATAGCAGCTAGGTAGTAGGATCAGGATGGAAGATAGTATGATGCCAATCAACAATAGTAGTCAAGCAATGAAGTCAATCAGATAAGACAGATAAGCAACGACTTCACGAAGACAAACTCAAGGTAAAGGAGGGAAGAGATAGAACCAGTCACTTGTTGAAGACACAGGATTTGTTGGACCAGTTCCAGTTGCTGTGACAACTGTACGTCTGGTTAGGGAGGCTGAGATTCAACTCAGAAGACCGTGTATTCACCTTATTCCCCTTGAGCTAAGGTCACTTAGTCCTCGCCCAATCACTCTGGTAAGTCTTCAAGGTAGACTTCCAAACCTTCACAGACTTTGTTCACCCGGCAATCCACAATGACTCTTGGATGCTCAGAACGCGACGCCTAACCGACTGGAGGATACACAGTCCTCAAGTGTAATAAGTCTTCAGGTCACATAGACAGAAAGACTTCAGTGATGCCTAACACTCTTTGGCTCTGGGTGTTTGGGCTTTGTCCTCGCAAGGATTTCTCTCTCTCAAATGCTTCAAGGTGGGTTGCTCTCAAACGACAAAAGCCGTATACTAACTCTGAGCAGCCACCAATTTATGGTGTAGGGGGTGGGCTATTTATAGCCACTAGGCAACCTGACCTGATTTGTCCAAAATGACCCTGGGTCACTAAGGAACTGACACGTGTTCCAACGGTCAAATTTCAAACACACGCGGCAACTTTACTTTTGCTACAAGCAAAGCTGACTCATCCAGCTCTGGATAAGGTTTGCTCTCATTGTCTTCGCTCGAAGACATAGGATTTGAGTTGAGCATCACTTCAGTCACTCTGACTTAGTTCACTTGGACCCCACTTAACAGTACGTGGTTCATATGACTCAACAAAGAAGAAAAGGAAGCAACGAATCCACACAGTCTTCGCGCTCCATAGTCTTCATGCAATGTCTTCTGATGTCATAGTCTTCAATATGAATATCTTCTCATACCACCATTGTCTTCAATGTCTTCATACATTTTAGGGGTCATCTCCGGTAGGTAAACCGAATCAATGAGGGACACTACCTGCGTTATCCTGCAATTCTCACAAACGCATTAGTCCCTCAACCAACTTTGTCGTCAATACTCCAAAACCAACTAGGTGTGGCACTAGATGCACTTACAATCTCCCCCCTTTGGGTGATTGATGACAAACTGGTTGAAGTTTTCAACGGGGATAAATATGTGAAATTGTAAGGATAGGAAATAGTCTTCTTAAGTTGCAAGGGCTCCCCCTAAAGATGTGCATGTAAGTAATTTGCTTTTGGAATGCAAATGCACATGGCAGGTTGTACTTGTGGAGATCCACTTCAACTTATGAAGATAATTTATCATGCATGAACTGATATAGCAAGTAGAATGACATGCATAATGAAAAATGGACGTCTGCAGAATGATCTAAGTGCGGAAGTTATCATCGCACATGCAGAATTTATCATCGCATCACAGTGAAGAAAATAAGTAGCAGACGACCATCAAGTTTAGGTGTTACAACTCAGAGAACCAAATGTTTCAAAAGGCAAGAGTTGTAAGCACGAAGCAAAATATAATGCAACCGCCCATATGAACCCGCTTGAAGACTATCAACTCATATGCTTCTCCCCCTTTTGTCAGTAAGGACCAAAAAGGTTTCAAGACATAGAGAATCTACTCATCAACATGAGTAGGTGAAGCAGCAGGGTTGTCGTCGTTGGGTGGCGGTGCAGATGAACTTGGTGCAGTGTCGATGCGCGCAGTAGTAGGAGGTGGTGAAGTAGCATCATCTTCATCATCGATCACTCTGGCATTTAATGTTGCCGCGGAGGAAGAATATTCAGAGTCTTCAAGAGATGGAGTACGACGTAGGACAGCAGTCCGTGGAGGAGTGGAGTCAAACTGGAATCTTTCATTGAAGCCATCGTCTTGAAGATCAGCTTCAGCACTGAGCAGGGTCAAACTCTTCCATGATCGCCAGCAAGTTTCATGAGCAACAAAGGCATTCTTGGTGGCAAGGTTGCGAATGCGATTGACATCCACCAAGAGGCTTTGCATCTGTCTCTTGAGCCAGAAATGATGCTTATCCTGTTTCTGATGAAGGTCCACAGGAATTTCTCGGTCATTGAGAACGCGAGAACGCTTCCGAGGCCTTTGTGCAATGGTGCTTTCAGTGGCTTCAGTAGGTGCTCGATGAGGCAGACGAGTATTTCCAGCCAATGGATAGATTCAAGTTGCTGCTTGAACACCTTCAATGGGTTGAGTGAAGCTTTGGTGCTCGACATTTTGAAGACAAAGAGGCTTCTTGGCAGGATCAGGGTATATAGCTTCAACTGATATATCAACCTCAGGTAGAAAAATCACATGATTGCGAGCAGAAGGTTGATAGTTGACAGATGAGTGTCGCTTGATGAGGCGCATGACCCATGGAGCATAAAACTTCAGACCAAACAGATCAGATCCAGATGCAGCCAGTTGCCTGATGAAGAAATCTTGCGCATTGAAGCTGATGCCATTGAGAACGTAGAAGACCAAAGTCTTCATAGCTCCTTCAAGCTTTGCCGCTGATGAATGTCCTTTGATAGGCCATAGAGTTCGCATGATGATGTGATATATGGTGCGTGGCAGATACTCAAGGTCTTCAACAAAGAACTCTGTTGGATATTCAGCATCATGTGGCAAAGGCTTCATCATGCTCAGCATCTGACTCATATTGGGTTCAGGCTTATGGAAGATGCTTTCCAAAGCATTGCGGTGATTTTGACAACCAGGTTCATAGAGTTCTCCAGGAGTGGATAGTCCTGTAAGCTCAATGATGTCGAGAGCTTTGGCTTCATGATGAATATTTCCTGTCATCCACTCTAGAATCCATGTCTTGATATCTCTGTTGTAGCCGCGAATGTGCAGAGTAGCATAGAATTGAAGCAATAGCTCTTCATTCCAGTGTTCTTTATCTGTGACAAAACTGAGCAGCCCTGCATCACGAAAGCAGTCTAGTGCTTCTTCTAAGCAGGGCAGTCCAGTAATGGCTTCAGTGTCGAGACGCATATGAGGGAAAATGCGCCCTTGATCATACAGAACACATTAGTAATAGCTTCACTGCTAATGACTCCAGAGCCGATCTGATGATTTTCTTGGCTTCATGTAGGGGTTCTTCGAGCTGTCAAAGAATGTGTTGTGGCTCTTGAAGCCATTTGCATTGATAGACCCGACAGAGGTGGCAGTACCAGGAAACCTTGGCAGTCTTAGCTTGGGTTTCTGGACCTGAGGCCTATGCTCAACGTGATAGTTAAATTGAGGACCAGAGACATTAGGCGGAGGGACCAGAATGGGCCATCTTACTGTGATTAGCTCGCCATGGTTGTATGCTTGCTCGATTGTATAGGGCCATGGTGGCGGAACAGGAGCTGTGGCAGCAACTAATGCTCCAGGCTGCACAACAGGTGCTTCAGGAGCAGTTGCCTCATTAGCTTCAGGTGCAGTGGCCTCATTAGCTTCAGGCACACTGTTTGGTTCAAGCTCCACATTAGCTTCAGCCATGACAATGTCATTGGCTTCACTTGCGTTTGTTGTGGCAGCTTCAGGATTTTCATCCTCCACTTGAGGAGCTGGAGGGTCAGGCACAGACACGTTCACTTCATGAACTATTTCTTCAGGCATGGGGGGAGTTTGGACATGTTCTTCTTGACGTTCCTCATCGGCTGATGCAGCCGGATTGTCTTCAGCAGCTTGTGCTTCAGACACAGACACATTCATAGTTGGAGTGGCTTCAGAGAACACTTGACGTGCAACATGTTGATGGTGCACTTCTCCTTCTGGAACGCTTGGAACAGGGACTTGAGGCCTTGGTCCTTTGTGAAGCCTTTGGAGTACAGGCGACGCCTTTGGAGATGGAGTGGGCAGGTCCTCATCCTCTTCAACTTGTATGGATGGTGTGGTTTGTTGTTGTTGGGGAGTAATGGGGGAGTCTTGTTGCTGTGGGTGATCAGCCCACGATGCATCCTGAGCGATTGGCGTCAGATGACGACCGATGCTGATGATTTCGTTGTTCGTACGAACAGGCGATGATACCACATTATATTCGATCTGAGGAAGAACTTCATCGTCTTTAACATTGTCATGATGACCAATGTCTTCAGCAGCGGTGGGTTCAGCTGCTGGTATATCTTTAGCTTCAAGAGCCTCTATGGAAGCAGGCTCATGAACAGCCATGCGAAGTTCTTGGGATGCAGATGCAGGACGAACCACTAAGATGGGTTCAACAACAAGAGGCTCTGTGGGAGCAGCCCGACTCTTCTTGGTCTTGCGCTTCTTCTTGGAGGGAGCAGCATCAGAGGCTTCGGTGTTCTTCCTCTTTCTGGCTTCAGCCTCGGCAGCCCGCGTCTTCTTCTATTCAGAAGCGGTTGTGGTGACCTTTGGCTTCGAGCCATTCATGCTACTTGGGAAGATAATGCGAGGGGCTTCTTGGCTTGAGGGTGCAGGCTGGTCAGCAGGAAGCTTCTTCTTTTTCTTTGCAGCCATCCTGGGGTCAATGCCAGGACGGCCAAGTGACTTTCGCTTCTCAGCCTCATTGTAGGCAAGCACACACTTATCAGCCAAATTCTTCATACGCTCGCGAGAGCCTTGAGCTTCTTGGCGCTTCTTCCGAAAGGCTTCTTTAAGCTCATGTAGCATGACTTTGAAGTTTCAGACGTCTTGCACACTTAGCTTGGCCACATGCTTCTTTAATTGAGCCTTCTCATAATCAATCTTGTTCTTGAGCTCAATGATTCGTTGAGTGAGAGCCAGCTGAGAAGCAATGGCACCATTGAAGGCGACACTGAGGCCAATGGGAAGCTGTACATCTTCAAAGCTGACATTGGGGGTGTCGAACCACTCATCAATGAAATTGTGGACGATGGCCACATCAAAGAGAGGCAAGTTGTTGAAGATTTCTGCTTCTTCCTTGCTCTTTATCAGCTGCTCAAGAGCATCATCAGCAAGATCTTCATCACTTGACAGATCAATGGGTTCTTCACGCAGAATGGCAGCAGGAGTCAAGGCTTGATCAGTATGCCTGACAAGTTGCTTTTTCTTCTCCGTCTTCTTGGAGATACGGGATTGATCTTTAGACTGCACACTGGCTTCAGGAGGTGCAGTGGCCTGAGGCTTTGTTCGTAAAGCTTTTGGAGGTGCTGATTTAGAAGCCTTAAGCTTCTTTTGCTTCTGTGGCTTCGAAGGAGGAGCTGGGGCTTCATCAGTGTCATCATCATTATTAGAATGATCTACCTTGGCACCTTGGACCAAGATGTAAGTGATGAGGCCATCAAGGTTTGCAAAGGGGCCAATTCTGTTTTCTTCAGCTTCACGTGTGCCATCATCACGGGGAGCAGAGGGACCAGGATTGAAGTCTAATCCCCGTGACTTCTTGTTTTCCTTTGGTGAAGCCTTAGCAAACTGGAAGTTACGCTTGAAGAGATTGTCGTCACGACACCAGGGCAATGATGATGGGTCGGCTTCTTCAGGCTGTGGCCGACGGACCATGCAAGGATAGAATTCTTGCGCAATGGCTTCAGCTTTGTTCTTGGGGGGAAGGCCTCGATAGAGAATATCACCCCAAGGGCTCTTGATAGCATTTTTCTCTATGTACTCCTGGGTGACGAACTTGTACTTGTACCACTGTTCAGCCCAATAGCGTCGAATCCATTGGATTCGAGTCTTGGGGCTGATTGTAATCTTCTTTGGGATCTGTTTTATACATTTCTGCCAGATCATCAGGCAGATCCCTTGATGTTCCCCCACGATGCTGTCTGTCACCATTCTTTGCTGATTTTTCTGCAGCCATGAACTTTAAGCTGAATGGCTTCAATACGTTCAGAGGCTTCAGAGATTTACGCTTGCTGGTCAAGCAGGAACTGGCTTCAGGAGAATTGATATGATGTTGTAAGTATTCTGCAAACAAATGCAGACTATGAGAACCAAGGGATTCTCCCACGGACATGTACCTATGACAACATTAGAGATGCGAGGGAAGGGGAAGAGGTCATATGCATTCTCAGAAGATTTTGAAGATAAATCAGTTTGAAGATATTGACCTCATGATGCGAAGACATTCACTTATATAGGTGAGTTGGTTCCAGATTTGTACCAATCCGTGAATGAGTACAAGTGAGGAATCAAACTAGACAGGAAATCTAAGTGAATTGACTCGGCAGTATGAGATGCAGACAGAATAGATCTAACATTGAATAGGCAGAAACTACTTTTGGTAAACAGGATGAATCTTGAAGATCAAAAAGGTGGTAATAGAGTTATAATTACCGCACGAAGAACTGCTAGATGGGAAGAATAGGAGACCAAGCAGTTAAGCCCACCGTGCCCTAACTTGGCGACGGAGGACACCTACGGCGACGGCGGAGAGGACGATGTCCGCGGCCGGCGTGAGGACGGCATCGGAGAAGTCGCGGCAGCTAAGCGCTTCGTCGCCGGCGTCGTCGCGAGCTAGCGGTGGCGCTAGGGTTTTGACGGAGGTGGAGAGGTGGAAGAAGGATTTCTTTACCATAGGGGACAAGTATTTATAAGTAGGTGAGAGACACAGCGCAATTACGTTGGTGCCCCTGGCGGTTCACATCTGAGGGGTACGTGGCAAGCATGCAACATACTTAGAATTGTCCCACGTTCCCACGCCCGCCATGCATGTCGGAGAGTTGTTCCGGCTTCACCGGATTTCAACAATAAAGATAAGTCATTTAAAACAGATTTAATGTTTGTCTCTGTGTCTTCTGCTGACTAGGACTCAGAGAAGACATTCGACATTTTCAATAGAATGCATATGATTTGGACAGATAGAGTTTGAGATAGGAAGCATAGAGGGGTTAGGGTCCGATCACATTCACTTAGTTCAAAAGATTCAACTTGAAGACATAGCTATAAGTGAATGTTGTAGAGGACAGAGCGCTAGTATGTATACATATATGCAATCAAATCATCATAGCGCAGAAAATCATGAAGATAAATTAAAACTGAAGACAAACCAAATGCGAAGTCTTTGCAAAAGTAACGCCATGAGTGAAACACTTCAAACAAAGAAAGTTGGTGGTGGCGTTACCCACCGTATAGGAAGTATTAGACCCAGACACGGCACACAATTATCGTGGCGCTCCGAAGATAAATTCCATGTTAATGTATTCACACTCAGAGTGTAAATCTTCATCGATTGCAGATATACATTAGTTTGTGTGTTGCACATCTAAGTCATCAACATGCATAAGTGTTAGGATGTGTGCCTGATCACAGGACATTCGAGGATTCCAAGATATTTAGCTCACACCGTAACTTGCAAAACCTTATCTCATCCAAGGGCATTGTGAAGATATCTGCCCCTTGCTCTTCAGTTTTGACGAGCAAGATATCTATATCTTTCTTCATGACATGATCTCTGAGAAAGTGATAACGTATTTCAATGTGCTTTGTCTTCGAGTGCTGGACTGGATTGTTGGCTATCTTGATGGCACTTTTGTTGTCGCAGAAGAGAGGTACTTGTTTCAGGTTGATGCCATAATCCTTGAGAGTTTGCTTCATCCATAGAAGCTGAGCACAACAGGATCTACCAGCAATGTATTCAGATTCAGCAGTTGAGAGTGATACACAGTTCTGCTTCTTTGAAGACCAACAGACAAGTGATCGACCAAGAAAATGACATGTGCCTGATGTAGACTTGCGATCCACCTGGTCACCAGCATAATCAGCATCCGAGAATCCAACTAGGTCAAACTTTGAGCCCTTTGGATACCATAATCCGAGTGTTGGGGTGTAAGCCAAATATCGAAGAATTTGCTTCACAGCTAAGTGATGCGATTCCTTTGGTGCCGCTTGGAATCGAGCACACATGCAAACACTAAGCATAATATCCAGCCTAGATGCACATAAATAAAGCAAAGAACCAATCATGGAGCGGTATACCTTTTGATCGAACTCTTTACCATTGTCGTCGGGACCAAGATGGTGTTTGGCTGGCATTGGCGTCGTGTACCCTTTGCAGTCTTCCATTCCAAACTTCTTCCGACAATCTTTGAGGTATTTTTCTTGAGATATGAAGATGCCATTTCGTTGCTGACGAACTTGAAGACCAAGGAAGAACTTCAGCTCACCCATCATGGACATTTGATATTGCTCTTGCATCATGTACCCAAACTCATCACTGTACTTCTGGTTGGTGCAGCCGAAGATTATGTCATCCACATATATTTGGCACACAAACAGTTCACCATCATATGTCTTCGTGAAGAGTGTGGGATCGAGGGATCCAGGTTTGAAGCCTTTGCTCTTCAGGAAGTCTTTGATTGTATCATACCAGGCACGTGGAGCTTGTTTGAGGCCATACAGTGCTTTGTTCAGCTTGTACACCATATCAGGATGTGTTGGATCTTCAAAGCCAGGTGGTTGAGCGACATATACTTCTTCTTCAATCTTGCCATTGATAAATGCACTCTTTACATCCATTTGATATAGCAAGATGTTGTGATGATTAGCATAGGCCAGTAGTATGCGAATAGCTTCAAGCCTAGCAACAGGAGCAAATGTTTCATCGAAGTCAATTCCTTCAACTTGAGTATATCCTTGAGCCACAAGACGTGCTTTGTTTCTGACGACTTGACCATGCTCATCTTGTTTGTGTCGATATATCCATTTTGTTCCTATAATGTTATGCTTGCGAGGGTCAGGTCGCTTGACAAGTTCCCAAACATTATTCAGCTTGAACTGTTGAAGTTCTTCTTGCATGGCTTGAATCCATTCAGGTTCCATAAAAGCTTCAACAACTTTCTTGGGTTCTGATATTGACACAAATGAAAAGTGCCCACAGAAGTTTGCTAACTGTGTTGCTCTTGAGCGAGTAAGCAGACCAGGCGCATTGATACTGTCAATTATCTTCTCAATTTGTACTTCATTTGCAACACGAGGATGAACTGGACGAAGACCTTGCTCATGCTGATCATTGTCATCATTGGAAGTATTGTCTTCGGTCTGAGCATTGTCTTCAGGTTGGTTTAGTGCAGAAATGATAAGTTCCTCTTCAGGCTGTGCTTCAGAGGGCATGATCTCACCAGTTCCCATCAGCTTGATAGATTCACTGGAAGGAGCTTCATCAAGTGTGCTTGGCAGGAGCTCTCGTTGTGAACCATTGGTTTCATCAAATCGCACATCCACTGTTTCAACAATTTTGTAGTGGAAGAGGTTGAAGACTCTGTAAGAGTGTGAATCCTTTCCATAGCCAAGCACGGAGCCTTCGTGAGCTTTGGGTTCAAATTTTGACTTGTGATGGGGATCCTTGATCCAGCATCTAGCTCCAAAGACTCTGAAGTAACTGACATTTGGCTTCTTGCGAGTAAGGAGCTCATAGGATGTTTTGCCCAGAAGCTTATGGATGTAGACACGGTTGATGATGTGACAAGTTGTATCAATGGCTTCAGGCCAGAACTTTCTTGGTGTCTTGTACTCGTCAAGAATTGTTCGAGCCATCTCGATGAGGGTTCTGTTCTTGCGCTCTACAATGCCGTTTTGCTGAGGTGTGTATGGAGCAGAAAATTCATGAGTGATTCCCATTGTATCCAGATAAAGATCAAGCCCGGTGTTCTTGAATTTAGTGTCGTTATCACTTCTGATATGCTTGATCTTGACGCCATAATTGTTCATTGCTCGATTCGTGAATCGTCTGAAGACATCTTGTACTTCAGTGTTGTAGTGAATTATGTGCACCCATGTATATCTTGAGTAGTCATCAACAATGACGAAGCCATAGAGACACGCCGTTGTTGTGAGGGTGGAGTAATGAGTAGGTCCAAATAAGTCCATGTGTGGCAGCTCCAAGGGTTGAGACGTTGTCATGATTGTCTTTGAGGGGTGCTTTGCCCTTGTCATCTTTCCAGCTTCACAAGCACCACAAAAATGATCTTTCTTGAACTTGACACCTTCGATTCCTATGACATGCTTCTTCTTGACGAGAGTGTGCAAGTTCCTCATGCCAGCGTGCCCCAGCCTTCGATGCCAGAGCCAACATTCTGAAGCTTTTGCAAGAAGACATACGGCAAGCTGTGGACCTGCTAAGAAATCTACCATGTATAGATCACCTTTCCTATACCCTTCAAAGACTAGAGACTTGTCAGATTTCATTAGTACAAGGCAATGATAGTTTCCAAATATCACAATCATGTTTAAGTCACAAAGCATTGAGACAGACATTAAGTTGAATCCAAGGGATTCAACAAGCATCACTTTATCCATGTGTTGATCCTTTGAGATTGCAACTCTACCTAGACCCAATACCTTGCCTTTACCAGTGTCAGCAAATGTGATTTGACTCTTGTAGGATGGACGTAAGGTTGAGTCCATGAGAAGACTTCGATCACCAGTCATATGATTAGTGCATCCGCTGTCAATAATCCATTCTGAAGCTTTTGGTGACATGCCCTACAGTGCAGTTAGGAGGATAGGCTTCAAAAGGTATGTTGTGAAGCATAAGCAGTTGATGCATACTTGGATTATCACAACATAGATGAAAGTTAGCACACGATATGACAGGTAAGTGATTCATATGTGGAATACATAGTAAGTCATTTTATCATGCATCCCTTTATGTTTTAGGTCCCCAGCAATAATATCGGACGCCATTGATTGCTGGCCGGAGACCACATTCTGCAGAAGAGAGTTAATTCTTCTTCACCACCCACATTTTCAGGGGTGGCTTAGAAGCAATGAGTCTAAGTGCAGCATCTGAGAATTTCTGCTTTGAAGCCCTAGCAAATAGCCTTGTAGGAGATGAATGATACTCATGTGAATAAGCAGAAAAGTTCTTAGTTCTATGAACATAGCGGTTTGAAGACACACGCTCATATTCATGAGTCTGAGTATGATTTCCCTGCAAAACATTGGCGTTAGGGTGACTCAAGTGAGTCATGTGTTCGTATGCAGCCGTTGGACCATATGATGCCTTTGGTCTGGGGTTTGTCTTCTTCCCTGGTGGTGTCATGATGACATTCACTGGAAGATTCTCAAGGCCGCTTTTGGGAACCCAGATCTTCTTCATAGGAGGTCCATTCCTGCAGTTAGTACCAATATACCTGGCAATTACTTCACCATTCTGATTTTTGAACAGTTTATAGTTTGCATCAAAGGATTCATCAATGATAATAGGATTAGCACATGTAAATCCAGATAAAGTGGATGGATCCAGTGAAGGTTCCTTTGCAGCAACCCATGTGGATTTGGGTTACTGCTCAGGCTTCCAATAGGAACCATCAGCATTCATTTTCCTCTCGAACCCAACACCCTCTTTCCTAGGGTTTCGGTTCAGAATCTGCTTTTTGAGGACATCGCAGAGTGTGTGATGTCCCTTCAAACTTTTGTACATCCCTGTTTCAAGCAATGTCTTCAACCTAGCATTTTCATCAGCAATACTAGTGGTATCCTCCGCAGAGGGGTTAGTAACCACATCAGTTGTTGAAGACAGAGCAACAGTAGCAGCAATGGAACATTCAGCAACAGAGGTAGCGTTATCACGCTCAATGCATTTTAGACATGGTGGTTCAAATTCATCCTGAGCGGGACTGATCTGTTGAGCGCGAAATGACTCATTCTCTTTTTTAAGATCTTCATGAGTCGCTTTCAGTTTCTCAAGCTCTTGCTTCCTTTGAAGATAATCGTAGGAGAGCTTTTCATAAGTGGTTGAGAGCGTCTCATGAAGACTTTCAAGTTCTTGATACTTAGCATGAAGATTTTTTATGTCTTCAACTAAGGACTGTGAACGTGTCATTTCCGCGTCCAACAGGTCATCGCTTTTGTCTAACAGTTTTTGAGTATGTTCCATAGCCCTTTGTTGTTCAGTAGCAATTTTAGCAAGTGTTTTGTAGCTGGGTTTAGATTCACAATCAGAGTCATCTTCACTTGATGTTTGAAAGTAAGCATCGCGCGATTTTACCTTGGCACCGTGTGCCATGAAGCAGTAGGTGGGAGCATGATCGTCCTTGTCATCATCAGCGTTGGTGTGGGAGTCATTGTCTTCAGTGTTGAAGATGGACTTTGCGACGTAGGCTGTGGCTAGAGCCAGACTTGCAATGCCAGAGTCGGATTCAGCTTCAGATTCCACCTCTGCCTCCTCAGAAGCAGACTCCTCCTCTAAATCCATTTCCTTGCCAACAAAGGCACGAGCCTTGCCAGATGAGCTCTTCTTGTGAGATGAAGACCTTGATGAAGACTTGGAAGAAGACTTTGAAGATTTCTTCTTCTTCTTGTCATCGGAGTCATATTCCTTGCTCTTCTTCTTCTTCTTCTCTTTGTCCCACTGAGGACACTCAGAGATGTAGTGCCCAGGCTTCTTACACTTGTGACATGTTCTCTTCTTGTTGTCTTGAGTGGAAGCTTCATCATTTCTTGAACTGGATCATTAAGACTTTCTAAAGCCCTTCTTCTTGGTGAATTTCTGGAACTTCTTCACAAGCATTGCAAGCTCCCTTCCAATGTCTTCAGGATCGTCAGAACCGTAGTCAGATTCTTCTTCTTCAGATGAGGAAACAACTTTTGCCTTCAAAGCACGAGTTCGGCCATAGTTGGGGCCATAGATATCTCTTTTCTCAGAAAGCTGGAACTCATGTGTGTTGAGCCTCTCAAGTATATCAGACGGATCAAGTGTCTTGAAGTCAGGACGTTCTTGTATCATGAGGGCAAGGGTGTCAAAGGAGGTGTCAAGTGATCTCAGCAGTGTCTTGACAATTTCATGCTTGGTGATCTGAGTGGCGCCGAGAGCCTGAAGCTCATTTGTGATGTCGGTGAGGCGATCAAACATGAGCTGGACATTTTCATTGTCATTTCTCTTGAAGCGATTGAAGAGATTGCGAAGAACATTGATCCTCTGGTCTCTCTGTGTAGAGACGCCTTCATTGACCTTGGACAGCCAGTCCCAAACTAGCTTTGACGTTTCCAGAGCACTCACACGGCCATACTGTCCTTTGGTTAGATGACCATAGATGATGTTCTTTGCAGTCGAGTCCAGTTGAATGAACTTCTTGACATCAGTAGGGGTGACACCTTCACCAGTTTTGGGAACACCATTCTTGACGACATACTAGAGGTCGACATCAATGGCTTCAAGATGCATGCGCATCTTATTCTTCTAGTAGGGATATTCTGTTCCATTGAACACGGGGCAAGCAGCGGAGACTTTGATTATCCCTGCAATCGACATAGCTAAACTCCAGGTGGTTAAACCGAATCACACAGAACAAGGGAGTACCTTGCTCTGATACCAATTGAAAGTGCTAGTTATCGACTAGAGGGGGGGTGAATAGGCGATTTTTATCAAAGTCTTAAAAACGTGGAAGTTTCGAAGACAAACAATAGAAATGACCTAATTGATATGCAGTGGAAGATAGACGACAACAAGCAAGCCATAGTCAAGTATGCAATAGCGTTAACGTACGAAGACTAATAGCAGCTAGGTAGTAGGATCAGGATGGAAGATAGTATGAAGACAATCAACAATAGTAGTCAAGCAATGAAGTCAATCAGATAAGACAGATAAGCAACGACTTCACGAAGACAAACTCAAGGTAAAGGAGGGAAGAGATAGAACCAGTCACTTGTTGAAGACACAGGATTTGTTGGACCAGTTCCAGTTGTTGTGACAACTGTACGTCTCGTTAGGGAGGCTGAGATTCAACTCAGAAGACCGTGTCTTCACCTTATTCCCCTTGAGCTAAGGTCACTTAGTCCTCGCCCAATCACTCTGGTAAGTCTTCAAGGTAGACTTCCAAACCTTCACAGACTTCGTTCACCCGGCAATCCACAATGACTCTTGGATGCTCAGAACGTGACGCCTAACCGGCTGGAGGATACACAGTCCTCAAGTGTAATAAGTCTTCAGGTCACACAGACAGAAAGACTTCAGTGATGCCTAACACTCTTCGGCTCTGGGTGTTTGGGCTTTGTCCTCGCAAGGATTTCTCTCTCTCAAATGCTTCGAGGTGGGTTGCTCTCAAACGACAAAAGCCGTATACTAACTCTGAGCAGCCACCAATTTATGGTGTAGGGGGTGGGCTATTTATAGCCACTAGGCAACCCGACCTGATTTGTCCAAAATGACCCTGGGTCACTAAGGAACTGACATGTGTTCCAACGGTCAGATTTCAAACACACGCGGCAACTTTACTTGGGCTACAAGCAAAGCTGACTCATCCAGCTCTGGATAAGGTTTGCTCTCATTGTCTTCTCTCGAAGACATAGGATTTGAGTTGAGCATCACTTCAGTCACTCTGACTTAGTTCACTTGGACCCCACTTAACAGTACGGTGGTTCATATGACTCAACAAAGAAGAAAAGGAAACAACGAAACCAAACAGTCTTCGCGCTCCATAGTCTTCACTCAATGTCTTCTCATGTCATAGACTTCAGTGTGAATATCTTCACACACCACCATTGTCTTCAATGTCTTCATACATTTTTAGGGGTCATCTCCGAAACCAACTTTGTCGTCAATACTCCAAAACCAACTAGGGGTGGCACTAGATGCACTTACAATCATCATAGATGTGGTGGGCTCCTCCTTCTATGACAAAAAATCATGACAGAAAATGGGCTTTTCGTCCTGGGCGGGCCGGAGATGCAGCTGCATGACATTCTTTGGGCCATCCATGACGGAAAAACCATG
>NC_041383.1:601424940-601437621 GCF_002162155.2 Triticum dicoccoides
GGTACGCCACACCCCTCGCGATCAACAGGACCCCCGTCTCGACCGTAGGAGGTCCATTTCCTTTGTTTTTCGGTACGCCACACCCCTCCCGATCAATAGGACCCCCGTTTCGACCGTAGCGCTCCAACACAAGTCTGTTTCGTCCGTTTTGCGGTACACCACACCCCTCCCGATCAATAGGACCCCCGTTTCGACCGTAGGAGGTCCATTTCTTTCGTTTTGCGGTACACCACACCCCTCCCTATCAACAGGACCCCGTTCCGAACGTAAGAGGTCCGTTTCCTCCGTTGTGCGGTACGCCAGGCCTCGTTTCCATCGCTTATTCCGTCCAAGCCCTCCCGATGAACACGACCACGCATTCCGTTCCGACACAGCCGGTTGGCTCCCCATGAACACGACGACGACGCTATTTCTCCGTTCTGACCCAGCCATGTATGTATGCGCAAGTAGGCATTCGAGAGCCTGCCCGTATGTACGTACTTGGACGTATTTTCTTTCTTGCACCCTCACCGCTGTACTTACGTGTACATGCTACCTGCGCGCCTCTACTACGACATGTGCGCGCCTCTACATCGACCAGTATGTACGTACACGTTCGCGACAAGAATGACAACGCTACGTATGCTTCGACCAGGTGGGTCCCGACTGTCAGACACTTCCTTGCCTGCGAAGATGTAGCTGGTGGGTCCCAGTAGTCAGGGGGCGAATCGTTTTGGGTTTTTTTTGCCCGGACACACTTCCTTGCGTGCAAAGATGTAGCTGGTGGGTCCCAGCAGTCAGGGGGGAAACGTTTTTTTCGTGAAATACTGGTGGCCCGTCCGGTGGGTCCCTGCTGTCAGGTGGAGAATAATTATTTTGCACGTAATAAGGAGGCACTTCCTTGCGGTCGCCGTGGACCTAGCTATCAGCCACTCCACGCACAGTACTCTTCCGATGGAAGTCGGTCGTTGACCACATTGACCATGCCGCACCGAGAGCACCACGGCGGTGGACGACGGCGAGGCCTAGGAAGGGGACGATGCGGAGCCGGGGAAGACACAACAGTGGATGCCCACACGAAGAGGAGTACGAGGGTGAGGCTGCCATCACCGCAGAGTAACAGGGGGTGTGGGTGAGTAGAGGGATGGTCTAGCCAGCGGTGGGAGTAGTAGGGGGCGGTGAGGCCTCCGCGGCATAACAGCCGGCCACGGGAGGCAGGAGCACGCGGCACGACCGGCGCTGCTTTGGGCGGCTGGAGCACGAAGACCAGAGGTTGAAGAAGCACTACGGCCGTTGGATGGACATCGTACGGTCACCGGAGCTAGAGTCGTTCATATTGACTAAGGTGACAAAGCCCTATCCCCGTAAGCTTAGTAGGCCCACAAGTCAGCCTCCCACCAAGGTGAGTCCCAGCTAGCAGGGGGAGTATTCATTTTTTTGTGCGTAATAAGGAGGCATTTGCGGTGGGTCCAAGCTGACAGCGGGGGGAACATTTTTTCACTAAATACAGAGACCCTTCTGGTGAGTCCCAGCTATCAGGTGGAGGAATCATTATTTTGCATGTAATAAGGAGGCATTTTCCTGTGTGGGCCCCTACTGTCAGCCTCTTCCAATGGCTGTTGTTTGTTGACCATGTTGATCTCGCCGCACCGAGAGCACAAACGTGGTGGACGAGGGCGGGGCCTAGGAAGAGAACCACCCAAAGCTGGCGAAGCCACCGCTGCAGATGCCCATGCTGAGGGGAGAACGAGCGCTGACTGGTCAGCTGCGGGGTGAGGCTGACATCGCTGGAAAATAACATGATGTGTGGGTTGTTAGAGGGATGGCCTGGCGGCAGCACAGCCAGCCATGGGAGGAGGGAGCAGGAAGTCCCGCCGGTGCTGGTTTGGGCGGCTGGAGCAGGAAGACCAGAGATTGAAGAAGCACGACGGCCATTTGATGGACATCCAATAGTCAGTGTTGTGTGTTGACTAAGTTGACAAAGCCTTGCGTACACGTCAAAAAAAATTAGGACAGCGTCATCGTCAACCTAGTAGGCCCAGAAGTCAGCCTCCAAATCTGTGGAAAACAGCATACAACCCATTAGCCATTATTTTCAATAATTTACAGCCTATTTGCTAATTCTTAAGGATATTTGAAGCCCATATTCTTTTTATTAGCATTACAGACCATATATTATGGGCACTGCTAAAAAATTCAACAAAATTTTGCATATTTCGGTGGGGTCCGAACTCTTTTAATCACGAAATTTCGAGTCATGTTAAAAATAGTTTTCGAAAAATTATATCAAAATAAAATTCAAAAAACAATTGTCCACAAAAAAATGAATGAAATTTAGAATCTTAACTAGCAAGATGCCCGTTCGTTGCACGGAACATGAAGATGCATTTGTATGAGTAGTTTATCTTGTGGGTGAAAAGATGATATTTTAACGTAATTGGCAGTTGGCTTTGGTTTTTTTAAGAGTAGAGAGTAGAGAAATCCTGAAAAAAAATGATATTTTAATGCAATTGCCGGTTGGCTTTGGTTTAAAAATTTACAGCCCATTTCTTACAACTTATAGCCCGTTTTCTGGGGAAGCCCATTTCTTACCTCGTCTTGAAAGATTTGCAGCCCAGTAGGGCTGAGAAAAGCAAGTAGGCCTCGGTTTTGGTATTCTGCAAAAAAAAGAACTGGGCTAGCCAATTTCAGAAAGAAAAAAATATCAACTGGGCTCGTCATGTGCTTTTAATAAAAGCGTAAGCGTGGTCTAGACGGGCCACAGCCCCCGCACATCACGCAGTTGAGCTCTGTCTCTGAAACTAAAAAACAACTGGGCGAGCTGCTGGGTCCCTGGTGTTATCCGCTTGTTGTGTAATTTTCTCGTTTATTGACTACATTGACAATGGCGTGGAAGCTAGTTGTCAAACAATTAGGAGGAAGTTTTGTTTTGGCTTGTAATAACGAGGCACCTGCTTGCGTAATGCACTGACCCTGGTGGGTCCCTACTGTCAGCCTCTCCACGTACAGTCATCTCCTGATTCCTCTTGGTTGTTGACCATGTTGACAATACCAGACGGCGGCGAGCATAGCAAGCTAACCAAGGCGGAGAACGACGGAAAGGCCTTGGACGGGAACGAACAACAGCCATGGAAGATGCGGCAGTGTAGTGGCAGGTGGAGGGGAGTACGAGGGCAACAACATGCAAGTCAAGCATACAAATGGTACAAAAAGGCCAAGGATTAATTGTTCATCAAATTTTTAGACAAAACCCAGATTGAACATGACAGTAACATCTAACCCAACCACTCTTTTTTGCAGTCACAAACAAATGGATCGGTCTGATCCATAAAATCAACATCCTGTGCAAAAAAAATTATTTTAGGATGTGTACAACTTGTTGTAAATAGAAGCCGAGCATGTTTAGAAGCCCATTTGTCCACTTGAAACTTCTGTTTTTGCTGTTCAACATGTTCGTCCGTAAGAAATCTCTTGCTGTAAAAATTAAGCCTCATGGACAATAGTAACCTCGCATTCAATTGGAAGAATGTGACAAAGCTTTTGTTTGCCTGGTTGGATGCACATCGTCCCATCATTATTGTCCTCAAACGAATGTCATGAGAACTGAGAAAATCCTTGTGCTTATTACGCCAACAATTGGTTATATGTTTTTCTCCATGTGTGCCGGGGATATACCCCGCGGTGTAAACTGGCCGGAAGTTAACCCGGCCGGACTTGGCGGTTTATTTGAGGTCCCGCTGGCACTTGGCAATATTCATCTGGTGACCCGCCCAGACCTGGCGATTTACCAGCAACCCGCCAAGACGTTGTAACTCACTGGTGACCCGGCGGACGGGTACGAGGAGCGACAAGACCCGGTGGCCCGTCTGGCGGTTCATGAAGGCCGGTTCAACTATTGTGGGCTGGTTTAAGAGGAAAGGCATGAGGAATATTTACCTTACATGGAGTTAAGACCAGGACTTGTATCCAGTTTGTATTAGAGATAGACTAGTCCTAATCCTAATAGGACTCCACATGTAACCCGCCCCTTCAACATATATAAGGAGGGGCAGGGCTCCCCAAAGAGGAGAGGAGACAAGCAAGAAGAAACAATCTTAGGTCTAGACACAAAGAGGAGAGCCGGTTTACGGCGACTCCCTCGTGATGATAATGAGACATAGCCTCAAACAGCATGTAGGGTTTTTACCGGATGATGTTTCCCGGGGCCCGAAGCTGTCTAAATCCCTGTCTTGTGTTGCGTCTCTCGATTCCGCTCAACCCCTCTCAAGCTACCACATAGATGCGTTGGCCTCGCGACTAAGTCCTCACACTAAGGACATCTGCCGTGACAAAACCACGACAGTTGGCGCCCACCGTGGGGCCGCGCACGGCAGTGATGAGTTCTTGAAGGGATTTCCTCCAGGGATCGAGAAGTTCGCGTTGGTCTGATGGAAGAAGAGCCGGCACGGAACAATCGCGTTGGATAACCCGGCATGACAACCCTGGACACAGCGGACAAGTTAAAGGAAATTAGGGTTACACTTATGTGTGCATCCGCTGTTCATATGATCCGTCCAAATTCAGAATCAGCCAAGTTCGACGGAAGGTTTTTCGCCGAAATCGTCAAGAAGATTTTTCCGCCAGAGTCCACCGCGGGTGGTGTTTGAGGGCCAGCTTGACCCGCCGGTCTCCGGCACGGACAGAGCGATCCTGTAGCGGAGTTTCTACAAAGGCAGAGTGGGTCATGGGCCGCCCAAGTTTGAAAAAAAAGGGGTTAAAGAGAAGGCCGCGACCCGAAAACGGATAGACGTGACCACGGAGTTGTTGTCATTGAAACCAAGTACTGTTACTCTCTGTCCCATATTGAAATCAAAAGAAAGGAAAAGGAAAGTTAAGAGAAGGATACGTGAGGCAAAGGCCATATCAATAGAGGCTAATCAGTGTCCACGTACAGATCATTTGTCGTTCACAAACATCAGATATGAAGCGCGTGCCAGCATAATTTTGCACTGGCGTACCTCCGGGCCATGCTGCTAGACGGATACACGTGCAAATCGCCGCCCCCGCTGTTCGGTTTACATCTACCCGCTTCTACGGCCGGATCGCCCGTCCGCACCGGCTTACAATGCCACGGTCGACTCGTCTGTTGTTCGGGCGAATCAGGTGTTATCCCCTATATATTTAATCAGCACATGCTTTGTTTGAAAATAATTACTCTAGTATGTGGTATTTTTTTCGCAGGGCCATTATTCATTTCAAAGGTGTTGCAAAGGGGCATGCGCTGATATTTTTGTACTACCGCGTTCGTGCCGTGCTGCTTGACGGATACATGCGCAAGTCGTTGCCCTGGCTACATCAACACATGCGAATAACTCCTGTCAGAGCCGGTTTATAACGCGTAGACAACTTACTCGTTTGCACCGGTTTACATTGCCGCGGCCAGTTCATCTGCCTTGCTGCCGCGGCTGACTCGGCCATGATCGATTTCAGCTTCACTATGGTGATCATCCACCCCGTAGTGGATAGTAACTGGCCTAACATATCAGGTGAAATCCATCCAGTATGTTTTTATATTAAATATTTCTTTCTTTAAAAGAGCAATTACTCTGGCTTGTGGTATTTTTTTTGGGGTGCAGGGCAAATGTGCATTGCAAGAGCGATGGTCATATAAAGGATATCATGCATCGGACCCGTCGTAATGATCTATGAATACATGTGCAAGCCACGGCCTCGGCAGTCCGTTCTATGTCAACATACGGTCGATTGGCCCGTCCGCGCCGGTTTACAATGCTGTGGCCGGCTTTCTCGTCCGCACCGGTTTACAACACCGCGATTGACTCACCCATCCGTACTGGCTTACAACGCCACGGCCGACTTATCTATCCGAGCTGCCTCTTATGTTGCGGTCGTTTTTGTCGTCCGTCTCTCGCGGCTTGGTCTACATTAACATACCGGGCCGCACCTGTCTGCATGAGCTGTTTATTGAGTATGAGCAAGTCACAGCTTGGGTAGCCCGGTTTTCTTTCAACAAAAAGGAGGCAAATTATCATATACTATCAACCGCCGTTTGCACTGGATGGCTCAATGGGCAGGCGCACAAGTCGCCGCCACTACAGTTTGGGTAACTTCAAATCGCCAGTTGGAAGGAACCATTGGCCGAGTTGCTGACACGGCTCATACAGGATCATTTATAACCCGCCGCAGTCACCTCAACCTTCTGTGGATTTACATCATGCTATCAACACCAATGATATACAAGTTATGTCGGTTTATATCATGGTCAAATATGAAGAGTTTCAAGCCAACTCCTCGAGTCACCTTGAGACTCGGGGGCTACAATGACATGACTCAGCAAATCTTGCTGGTTTCAGCAAATTAAAGAACCCCAAGACGATGGAGGGAAAGATAACCCGGTCCAGGAGGCTACTATTATTTGAAGGCCGTCAAAAAATTTCCGGCTTAGAAAGTATATGACAGTTATAAAATCCCGGCTCAATGAAGAAGATCCAGGTCATCAGAAAGGATTCCGGTTTAAATTCTGGCTCAAGGGAAGTCAGTCTCATTGAAGCTCTCAAATATCTGGTTTACAATCCGTTTCAAGGGAAATCTGTTCTCCCACAAAGCTCTGAAGCGCCCAAATCCAGTTTAACAATGTCCGGTTCAAAAAAGGAATTAACTTCTCGCAAGTTCGAGTTTAAAGACCGTCAGAAAATTTCCGGCTGAAAATGAAGATTCCGGTTTAAAATCCGGGTCAAGGGAAAGATGTCTCCCACAAAGCTTTGAAGCTCTCAATATCCGGTTCAAGATCCCGGTTCCAGAAGAATTTTTTGCCTAACAAGTTGTGCCGTGCAATTGGAATTCCAACTTGAGTACTAGTACTACTAGTAGGAGTACCAGGGCCCAGTTCATTTAGGCTTCTAGATTAGTAGTAATCCCATTACTACACTAGTGCATAATCGGCCTTTAGTGCCGGTTCGTAACGGGCTTTAGTGCCGGTTCGCCAACCGGCACTAAAGAGTGGGGACTATAGGTCCCCGGCCTTTAGTACCGGTTCGTCACGAACCGGCGCTAAAGTGCCACCACGTGGCACGAGCCAGGCCCGTTTGCGTGGAGGGCATTAGTACCGGTTGGTAACACCAACCGGTACTAAATGTTTGGGTGTTTTTTCTTAATTTTTGCTTTAATTTTGTGTTTTCAATTTGGCTTTATTTTCCATTTAATTCTTTTTTGTTTGCTGGTATTTCACGATACTACAAATTGTACACGTTATGCATATATATTAAATAGATTTTCTCATACGTAGAACCGCATATATATATATATAATATATCATCGAATGTCTCACAGCCAACACCATTAACTATTCACACATATACACATGTATATACATATACAATTTCTACTACATGTTGCCTTGGTGCCTTCGGAGCACGATGACAAGTGGTTCATGGGGGCGGTAGCGGGTAATAGTATTCTCCTTTCGGATCTATGACCTGGTCGAGCAAAAATCCGGCTATTTCCTCTTGAAGTGCTTGAATGTGGTCCGATGGTAGGAGCTTATCCCGCACCGATCTGAACTGTTAAGAAGGAGATCAATATGCATGTGTGTTAGTTGTGTGACTAGATATCGATCATGGTGTGAATAGTGTTCTGACAAAAACGTACCCAGTCCTGTCTATCAGATCTGCTCCTTTCGCACGTCATCATGCGAATGTTCTCGCAAACGTAGTATGCACACAGATTATTCCCTTTCGCCTGCCTCAGGTCCTTTACGAGAATGGAATTGAATCAGATAATGATTAATCAAGCATAATAAGTAATTAATGATATTGAAACAAGAATTAAAGAGATGGTAGCTAGCTAGTACTACTTAATTACTTACCTTGGGTCGATGCCAAAACAATATTTTTGGCCATTCTCCTAGAGTCACCGCGATGAACTTTGCCCATGCCCTGTCGGCCAGCAAAGAAAATTAATAAAGGGGTTATTAAATAGTTCATATTTGGAACTAGTAGTTAATAATGATTGAAATTACCTGTTGACTATCCCCTTCACGATGGTGTAGTCTTTATCTTCTTTAGTTAGTGAGTCCAGTAATTCAACTTTTCCTTCCTCAACTTTAATGTCTATCAAGACCCAGTGCCAACTGCATACGCACACGTTTGCATGTCTTAATTAAGCGGGCATGTGCATAAAATTAATCAACTACCGTAAACCATATACACTTAATAATTAACATCTAGCTAGCTAGTAAGCAAAAACAGAATTTGTAGTACAAGACAGTGTGACTCACGGGAAGTTGTAAGGAAGTAGTATATCTTCGAAGGTACTGAGGCGCTTCAAGAACTCTAGCATGCTTTCCTCTACAGCAGCTTTACAATGGTCAATCTCCCATATGTCCTGATTAATGGTATTTGGGTCAATGAACCCAACGCCATAGCGTCTAGCTTTTTTCATTTCATACATCTTCATCCTGCATATAATACCACAGAAAAAGAATATAGTGAGGACAATTACATGTAATGATTGATCAAAATTATCACTACATAACTAGCTTGAGACTTAAGTTATAGAAAGAAATCACTTACAGACAACAGCAACTGACGATAGACTTGTCGAGTGCGTCTTGATTAAATAACTGAAATAGTTCTGGATACTCAATGGCCAGAGCTTTCTCATGGTAATAATGCTTATGCTTGACAATCACCATGAGGGACTCTCGATTGGAAATCTTGGTAATGTTCATGTACCATTGATGCAATTGATACATTCTCGTTGGGAGGTCCTTGACCTTGTCTGGATGGACCAAAGGTTTGCCCCGGACATATTGCCATGCTTTTTCTGATTCTTTAAGCGTAGGCATGGGAGATTTCGAGGAGTTGTCCAACAGAGATATTGAGCATTTGAGCCTGCATTATATGATCCTCTGTTATTACCACATCGCCATGCTGGGGAACGCTAACGGTTTGCCCACAATAATATTTGGCGTGCATACTACTCCTCTCATGTGTTGTTGGCACAGCAAGCGGGGGGATCGCTTGCGCCGCCTGTTCTCCCAACTGGGGAACGGTTTTCCCGCATTTTTTGCCAGCTGCTTGTTGGCTCGAGCTTGAGCTCGCTTCCTTCTGTAGTCGTGCTCGATGTGCCTTCCTGATTTGGCGCTAATAGTCCGACTCAACAGGCTTGGGAGCTGGTTCTCTAGCCATACGAATGAAGTGGTCAATTACTTTCTCAGGCACTTTCTCCTTTGGCGGCGGTGCCGGTTTTCGTCCAAAATGGGCGTCCACTTGGGCTTGCACTATGGCTGTGTTTTGCTCCTTAGTCATGTCGTAAGGCCTCTGAGGAAGAGGAGCGAGGCTTGGACCATATTTATATCGCTTGCCTTCGCCTGTACTTCCTGAACTACCTCGACTTGTACCGCTACGCACCAAAGATGCGGGATGTCTCTTCTGCGATTGCTGAGACGGCGGAGACGGCTGACGTGGAGTTGGTCCAGGAGAAGTGGCCTCATGATGTGCCGGACTTGAAGCAGGAGGTGTGGCCTGACACGGTGCCGGACTTGCAACCGGAGAAGTGGCATGATGCTGTGCCGGGCTTGAAACCGGAGGAGTCAGCTCACGTGTTCGGGGACTTGGAGGAGGTGGCGGACTTCGAGGAGGAGTCGTCTCACGCGTTCGTGGACTTGGAGGAGCGGGAGTCTGCTGACTCGGTGGCGGACTTCGAGGAGTCGACAGACGACGCGGTGCCGGTGGAATTCAAAAGATTATGCAATCCTTTCTCCATAGGATAATACGATGTATGGCCTCTCCGAGTGTGTGCTCATCTTCACCTCCAGGAATGTCAAGCGTTAGCCCCGAATATGGGTCCACCACTTCATCAACCATGACACGAGCATAGCCCTCTGGAATCGGGATGCAATGGTAGGTTGCTTCGGGGGTAACTGGAAAAGCAATGCCGTCTGCCACCTTCATGGATATGTTCTTCATTTTGGAGTGTAGCTCGCAGTTAGTGTTCTCTATGATGTCATCCATAGGGTATTTATCCAGCAGTGTGTCGCCCGGGGTAGAACCAACGCTGCTTCTCGGCATGGATGGGACGGTGCTATCCAATGCTGGACGATCATCCGCTTGCTGTTGCCGCTACTGAGACCCCCTTTCCTGGCTAAGTGAGTCGATCTGCTGCTGCTGCTGCTGGAATTTGAGTGCCAGGTCCGCGTGCCTTGCTTCTAGGCCTTGAAGGCGTTCTGCGTCCTGATTCCTCTGCTCCTCCTCCAGCTTCCTCTTCTTCTCCTCCTCCATCTTCTTTCTTGCACGGGACCTGTAGTCGTCATTCCAGTCCGAAAAGCCCTCATACCAGGGAATAACACCCATGCCTCGTGTTCTTCCCAGGTGTTCAGGATTTCCCAGGGCGTGCGTAAGCTCTTCGTTCTCTCTATTGGGCGTGAACACCCCCGCTCGAGCTTCTTCTATTGCGTCAATTATCTTTTGTTCGGCTCCTTTTAGACTTGCCTTCTTCGAAACCATGCCTGTCTTCGGGTCCAACACCCCCCATGCGCATAGAACCAAGTTCTGCACCTGGGGGGCCAGTGCCGGGTAACCGGAGTAACCCCTGCATCCTCCATCTCTTGCTCAGACTTATCCCACTTAGGCAATGGCACCGTGTAGCCACCTGGACCCAGCCTATGGAACTGCGTCTTTCTTGCGGCATTTGCCTTGTTTTTCATCGACCGTTCCTTAGATATTTCTGAATCCTTGAAGGTCATGAAATCGTCCCAATGTTCTCTTTGCTTCTCTAGTGTTCCCTTGAAATCTGGAGTCTTCCTTTCATTAGCGAGGTAGTTGGCCCATACAGTTTTCTTATGGGTGTTGAATGCAATTGCCATCTTCTTAAGAGCAGCGGCCTTGCCTTTGTCCACATCTGCTTTAGTGAAATGATCTGGTAGGGTGAAATGTTCCATCAGAGATTTCACCAGGTCTTCTTTGGCTCTGCCATCGACCCAAGTAACACCTGGACGTTTAGTCTTTGGCTCTTTCCATTCTTGAATGGAGATCAGGAGTTTGTCCTTCACAAGAACTCCGCGCTGACGAGTCCACTTGTTCGCAATGTTCTTAGGCGTGAGGGGTTCGCCACTAGGTTTGATGGATTAGATGTGGTACTTTACACCATCCTTCAACAATCTGCCCGGGCCACGCTTTGTCTTGCTGTCTGTAGAAGCAGATTTGCTCGATCCGGAGGGCTGAAAGAAGAAAGATCGATTCGTTAATATATCTTCAATAAAAAAACATGTGATGATCACCATGATGCATGCTTATATAAATATACCTCGCCGGTAGTGTTTGTTATTTGAAGATCAACATTGTCTGTGTCATAATCATAATCATAGTTCATGACTTCATCAGCCCGGTCATCGAGATCGAATATCTTTTCATCACCCTCTCTAGTATTGTTAAGATATTGGGAGCCATCATCTGCTTCATTCAGATCATCTAGCCTGTGAGGGCTGTGTATGATGTCGAACAATTCCTCTTCTCTCTCTCTCTCTCTGTCGGTATTGTCCGCCATAGCTTTTACTTTACTAATAATACAGAAGAAATATAAAGCAATTTAGTATTCAAATTACAATGCATGGATGCAATTAATCAATAAGGAAAATCTGAATCTCGAATACATCCTCTCGAATATATAATCTCGAATACATCATCGTCTTAATATATATAATCTCGAATACATCGTCTCGAATACTATATATCGAATACATCACTGGCTAGGTACCTAATAAAGATCGAGTACTACAGAAGAATCTAGGGCGTCACTCGCGGTTCCTGGGGCGCGGGCGGTGCACACCCAAAGAGAAGGAACCATCACAGGATCATATCTCCGGTCATCTGCCCAAAGAACCCGCCAAGTAGTGGAGAACCTGACGTCGTCCATAGCAGCCATGTAGCGATAGACGTGCTCATCTTCCTCCCTGACACGGCGACGCACCACCTCCGGAGGGGCCGGCTGCCTCTGCATCGAATGTGGCCCACGCGAACGCCACCAAAGAAGATCAGGGTCGACGACGGGACCCGAGGTCGGGTTCCTCACCAAGCGGCGCGCTCCTCCAGGTAGCACCTCCCAGTGCCAGCCCGGTGGAGCCCAGTCCTGGACATGGGTCCCCTGAAGCATGACGTCGTCACGAACAGGTCGACGGCGAGGATGCGGGCCGGGCATATCGTCGAGAACAAATACTATATGCCCGCAAAAAGTAACATTTTTTAAATGATTGGATTGTGATAACTAAAATTCTAAATTTTATGCAAATTCTAACAATTTGACATTAATCTAATTCATCTAACTAAAACTAATTCTAAAATTTCATGATTATATAACTAACATTTCCATAACAATTCTAATATTTATATAACTAAAAAACAGAAAAATTGCTAACATTTCTATAAATATTTCTATAACTAAAAAACAGAAAACATTTATAACATTTCTATAAAACTAACATTTCTAATATTTATATAACTAAAAAAGAGAATAATTTCTAACATTTCTATAACTAAAAAACAGAAAAATTTATAACAAACAAACTAATGTGTGTAGTGTGTGCGTGTGTGTAGTACTGTGTGTGTGTGTGTGTGGACATTGGCGGCCGTGGCGAGCTCACCGGTGATGAAGGGGCGACGGGACGGGGCGGCGGCGATGGGGCGACGGGACGGGGCGGCGACGATGGGG
>NC_041383.1:601438083-601527280 GCF_002162155.2 Triticum dicoccoides
GGGGACGACAGGGACGACGGGGACGGGGGCGGCCGGGGCGGCAACGTTGACGGGGGTGCTGACAAGGGGCGGGGACGGCCGGGGTCGGCGACGAGGGGCGGGGGCGGCGACGATCGGGGCAGGGCGGCGCGACGGAGGGAGGAAGAACAGAGAGGGAAACTGGATTTTTTTCAAGTGTTGTATATATAGGATGGACCTTTAGTACCGGTTGGAGCCACCAACCAGTACTAAAGGTCTGTTTTGGCCAGGCCAAGCGGCGGGAAGCGCACCCCCTTTAGTACCGGGTGGTGGCTCCAACCGGTACTAAAGGCCCCCCCCTTTAGTACCGGTTTGTGCCACCACCCGGTACTAAAGGTGGTGCGCTGGCGCAGTGCGGTGCAGCAAGTTTAGTCCCACCTCGCTAGTCGAAGGGCTACCGCACTGGTTTATAAGCCCCAGTGCGGTAGTTCTCTCGAGCTCCTCTCCTAAGCAGGCCTACTGGGCCTACCAATTCATTGCTGCCATGTGGGCCTACTGGGCATTTGCGGGCCTGCATCCTGGCCCAACAAAAGGTTGAGTTTCTTATGCAGGCCGCTTTCGCCCAGTAGGCGGGCTTTTTTTATTTTCTTAATTTTGTTTGCTTTTTTATTTGTTTTATTTATTTTTGAGTTGTTTTTTGCTATATTTAGAGTTTCTTTGTGAATATTTTTGCTTTAGGTACAAAAATTTACAAACTTTGATATGTTAGTGCCGGTAGTTTTCAAATTTGAATAGTTTAAATTTTGAATTATTTGAAATTTGTGTGAATCACTAGTTTGTGAATAACTTAACTTTGGAAAAAGATTTTTCATTGATTCTTTTTTCTTATGTTTAATATTAGTGTGTTTTATCATTATATTCAATTTGGTAATGCTTAGGTTATTTAAAAAATGAAATGCCTTTGTAACATTTCAGTTTTCGTCGGAAACCCTGATACTTCGAAAAAGATTGTCCATTTTGTACACGAAGTGTATCCAGTTTTTGCCGTAACCCTCTCTAATTTTTTGCACATGCTATTTGTATGAAATTATGATACCATGCCAACTTTCAACCTTTTCTGAGTTCATTTCAAATGCTTTTCAATTTCAGGGTCATATAGCTGGAAAAAAATCAGTAAATGAATGAAAAAGAATTTGTTTGCACATAAAATTTCTTCGCGTTTCAAATGCCAAAACACATAATTAACTACCCTAACTATTATAGACATTCCCTCCTGGATGTGAAATACAGAAGAAAGTGATGATAGTGAAGCCGATCACATCCCAGATATTTTGGTGTGAAACTTTTTCTTCTCGTGTGTCCCTTTGCGCCGTAGCTAAGGAAAATCTTCATCATTTAACTGGATGCTTGGGTCAATATTCACTGTGAATGGAGCAATTTCATCAAGCTTTTCATAATCTTCTGACATGTCTGTCTTGTCATCCACTCCCACGATGTTTCTTTTTCCTGAAAGAACTATGTGGCGCTTTGGCTTGTCGTATGATCCATTCGCTTCCTTATCTTTTCTTTTTCTCGGCCTGGTAGACATGTCTTTCACATAAAAAACCTGCGCCACATCATTGGCTAGGACAAATGGTTCGTCTGCATACGCAAGATTGTTGAGATCCACTGTTGTCATTCCGTACTGCGGGTCTTCCGTTACCCCGCCTGGTGTCATATTGACCCATTTGCACCGAAACAAAGGGACCTTCAAATCAGCTGATCCATAGTTAAGTTCCCATATGTCCTCTATGTAACCATAATATGTTTCCTTTCCCGTGTTGGTTGTTGCATCAAAGCGGACACCACTGTTTTGGTTGGTGCTCTTCTTATCTTGGGCGATCGTGTAAAATGTATTCCCATTTATCTGGTACCCTTTGAAAGTCATTATATTCGAGGATAGTAACTGGGACAGCGAGTACAGGTCATTTTGAATATCGCCATCATTCAGGGCATGTTTCTGCAACCAACCGGCGAAAGTCCTCGTTTGTTCGTGTGTAATCCAGTCGTCAGACTTCTCCGGGTGTTTGGACTATAGAAAATTCTTGTGTTCCTCCATCTACGGAGCCACCAAGGCGGAATTCTGAAGAACTGTGTAGTGTGCTTCAGTGAGAGAATGCCCGTCCATACATATTATTTGATGCCCTCCTAGCGTGCCTTTTCCTTCCAGTCTGCCATTATGCCGCGATTCAGGAACACCAATCGGCTTAAGGTCAGGAATAAAGTCAATACAAAACTCAATGACCTCCTCATTTTCATGGCCCTTCGAGGTGATTCCTTCTGGCCTAGCACGGTTATGAACATATTTCTTCAAGACTCCCATGAACCTTTCAAAGGGGAACATATTGTGTAGAAATACAGGACCCAAAACGTTAATCTCTTCGCAAAGGTGAACTAGGACGTGCGTCATGATGTTGAAGAAGGATGGTGGGAACACCAACTCGAAACTGACAAGACATTGCACCAAATAATTCTGTAACCTTGGTATGATTTCTGGATCGATTACCTTCTGAGAGATTGCATTGAGGAATGCACATAGCTTCACAATGGCCAATCGAACGTTTTTCGGTAGAAGCCCCCTCAATGCAACCGGAAGGAGTTGCGTCATAATCACGTGGCTGTCATGAGACTTTAGGTTCTGGAACTTTTTCTCTGCCATATTTATTATTCCCTTTATATTCGACGAGAAGCCAGATGGTACCTTCATGCTAAGCGGGCATTCGAAGAAGATTTCCTTCTCTTCTTTGGTAAGAGCGTAGCTGGCCTGACCCTGATGTATGTCGTCCTTTCCGTGCATACGTTGCTGGTCCTCCCGTGCCTCTAGTGTATCTTTTGTCTTCCCATACACGCCCAAAAAGCCAAGCAGGGTCACGCAAAGATTCTTCGTCACGTGCATCACGCTGATTGCGGAGCGGACCTCTAGGTCTTTCCAATATGGCAGGTCCCAAAATATAGATTTCTTCTTCCACATGGGTGCACGTCCGTCAGTGTCCTTCGGAATAGGTTGTCCACCAGGACCCTTTCCAAAGATTACCTTCAAATCCTTGACCATATCATGTACATCAGCACCAGTACGGTGCCGGGGCTTCGTCCGGTGATCCGCCTCACCTTTGAAATGCTTACCTTTCTTTCTTATGGGATGCCTGCTCGGAAGAAATCGACGATGTCCCAGGTACATTTTCTTCTTACAACTATTCAAATATATATTGTCGGTATCATCCAAACAGTGCGTGCATCCGCGGTATCCCTTGTTTGTCTATCCTGAAAGGTTACTAAGAGCAGGCCAATCATTGATGGTCACGAACAACAACGCCTTTAGGTCAAATTCTTCCCCCATGTGCTCATCCCATGCACGTACACATGTTCCATTCCACAGTTGTAAGAGTTCTTCAACTAATGGCCTTAGGTACACATCAATGTCGTTGCCGGGTTGCTTAGGGCCTTGGATGAGCACTGGCATCATAATGAACTTCTGCTTCATGCACAACCAAGGAGGAAGGTTATACAAACATAGAGTCACAGGCCATGTGCTATGGTCACTGCTCTGCTCCCCAAAAGGATTAATGCCATCTGTGCTTAGACCAAACCATATGTTCCTTGGGTCACCTACAAACTCCTCCCAGTACTTTCTCTCGATTTTTCTCCACTGCGAACCGTCAGTTGGTGCTCTCAACTTTCCGTCTTTCTTACGGTCTTCTGCGTGCCACTTCATCGCCTTCGCATGCTCTTTGTTTTGGAACAAACGTTTCAACTATGGTATTATAGGAGCATACCACATCACCTTGGCACGAATCTTCTTCCTGGGGCGCTCACCCTCGACATCACCAGGGTCATCGCGACTGATCTTATAACGCAATGCACCGCATGCCGGGCAAGCATTCAAATCCTTGTACTCACCGCGGTAGAGGATGCAGTCATTTGGGCATGCATGTATCTTTTGCACCTCTAACCCTAGAGGGCAGACAACCTTCTTTGCTTCATACGTACTCTCGGGCAATTCGTTGTCCTTTGGAAGCATATTCTTTATCATTACCAGCAACTTTCCAAATCCCTTGTCAGATACACCATTCTCTGCCTTCCATTGCAGCAATTCAAGTGTGGTGCCCAACTTTTTTTTCAGCTTCGCAATTTGGGTACAACAATTTCTTGTGATCCTGTAACATGCGCTGCAACTTCGTCCTCTCTAGATCACTTGCGTAGTTTCTCTTTGCATCGGCAATGGCCCAACCTAGATCACCAGCGGGCTCATCTGATGCCTCTTCTTCAGCTTCTTTCTGCACTGCCGGCTCAGCTTCTTCCCCCATTGTTGTACCATCGTATTCAGGGAACCCATGGCCAGGATAGCCGTCGTCGTCCTCTTCTTCTTCATTGTCTTCCATCATAACCCCTATTTCTTCGTGCTTGGTCCAAACATTATAGTGGGGCATGAAACCGGACTCAAATAGGTGGACGTGAATGGTTCTTGACATAGAGTAACTGTGACCATTCTTACAGCCAGCACATGGACAAGGCATAAAACCATCCGCCCGCTTGTTTGCCTCAGCGGCAAGAAGAAAAGTATGCACGCCATTAATGAAATCGGGGGAGCATCTGTCATCATACATCCATTGTCGGCTCATCTTCATTACACAACACCGAATAGACCAAATTAATACAAGTTCATACATAAAGTTCACACATAAAGCTCATATACAACACTTAATTAAATGCAACATACAAATAACTCTCTAGCTAAAGAATTTAAATGCAACAACAAATGCGATGAAGATCGCAATTAAGGTAACAATTGATCCAACAACATAATGATACCAAGCCACACTATCAATGGCATATTTTCTAATCTTTCTAATCTTCAACCTCATTTTCTCCATCTTGATCTTGTGATCATCGACGACATCGGCAACATGCAACTCCAATTCCATCTTCTCCCCCTCAATTCTTTTCATTTTTTCTTTCAAATACTCGTTTTCTCTTTCAACTAAATTTAACCTCTCGACTATAGGGTCGGTTGGAATTTCCGGTTCACATACCTCCTAGATAAAAATATCTATGTCAACTTGATGGGCATAATTTGTCATAAACACGAAATGCAACAACTAGTTTTAAAAGAGAATATACCACATCCGAATCATAACAAGGACGAGGGCCGACGGGGACGGATATCAAAACCATGGCACTATGTATAACAAACAACGTACGGGTAAGATAATTAATTATACGAGTAACTATATATCCAAATCACATAAACATCAAATTGGTAATGTAAAACATTCATGAACAAGAGCCTCACCAGAAGGTGGTGCCGGCGACGGGACGGTGCGGGCGATCGACGGTGGTTACGACGGAGATTTAGAAGGCACTAAGTAAACCACACCTACATATGCAAACTAAGTGTTATTTTTGTGCTCAAATTGCATATAAATACTAGCAAATATAATTATTCCTCCCAAATTAATCACTATACAAAGCATTGCAAGAGCTAATCTAGCAATGAGAGTTGAAAGGACAAAGTTGCTAACCTTTGTGATCATTTGAATGGATGGGGGCCTTCAAATCTTGACAAAGTTTGGGCAAAATTTATGAGGAGCTCAAGGAGAGAGGGGGAAGAACAGAGGAAGTGAGGGGAAAGGGGAAGAACGGGGATTATGTATGTCGACCTTTAATACTGGTTCGTGCCACGAACTGGTACTAAAGGTGCTGGACGGGCCCCAGACTGACAACACCCTGCCACCACCCTCTTTAGTACCGGTTCGTGGCACGAACTGGTACTATAGGTTCGCCACGAACCGGTACTAATGAGAACGGACGGCTAGCCATTGGAACCGGCACTAATGGACACATTAGTGCCGGCTCAAAACCCAACCGGCACTAATGTGTCTCATATTAGGTCCTTTTTCTACTAGTGCTACTAGCTCCATCCTGGTTTATTGGTCCCCATTGTTACATGTGTCAAATTTTGATCATAAATTTAACTAATGAAAATGTTCGTGCATGTCACATGCACTAACATTTTATCAGTTAAATATTTGGTCAAAATTTACCACAAATTACAATGGAGACGAATAAACCAGGAGGGAGGTACTAGTAGTAGTTTAGAAGCCCAAATAAATGAGTGAGGTGCCTTAATGTTACTCTCCACTGTGACTAGTCTTATGGAAAAAGCTGGGGAAGAGACGGCTTATTTTTTAAGCCGCCAAAAGAACTGTTCCTAGGAGTAGTAGCTAGGGATACTAGGAGTAGTAGCTAGGGATCGCGTGTGCAAGATGAAACGGAGAAAGTAAATGCAGAGAGATGAAATGCAAAAAAGACGGAGGGATGTGATGGTTGCTTGTCCGTTTATTTTACAAGGCCACTTATTATTGGCAGTGGTTGGGTTTTGTGATATGATGGCTTTACTGCCGCGCCACAAGCAGGGTGAGACTCCTGTGTAGCGCCGCCCTCTACACTTGTACTACCGGTCATGGTTTATTAGTCCCCCATTGAATTGTACTGAAGATTTAACTAACAAAATGTTAGTGCATGTCAACAAAAACTATATCATTGGATTCGTATTTGAACATAGTTTCCAATGATATAATTTTAGGTGACATGCATTTGCATTTATCATACTATATATAATGTTAGTTCAATTTTTGGTCGTACTAATATATAGTAAGGTGCTCGTGCGTTGCACGAAAGAGTGAAATGCATTGATCGGGGAGTTGTTTATTTTGACAAAGGATGTGGGGGTCATCTCATGTGTAACGAGCATCGAGAGGCTTCTTCTCTAGAGCTCACAAACATCCGGGTGAAATAGATAAAAAAGCGTCTTTTGCAAACAAAAGCATTCAACTGTTCAACCTCCATCCAAAACTTGTGAAGAAATAACACTTATTGTGCTTTGCAAGAAATGATCTTTAAGAATTAGTTTTTGGATATCAATTGTATACATGTTGGCTGATGACATGGCACTTTCTTATAGTCAACAGTTGGCTATACTATTAAGTATTAACCATGCCCTTATGCACCTAGACGGAGGGATTAAATCAGGATGACTTGGAAGGGGGCAGAGGAGATGTAAGAAATGGTTCATCGTAAGTCTTTCACCAGTACTGTAGTAAAAATTCATACAAGGAAGATTCTATACTAAACTATAAATGGATATACTTTTATTCATGCGCGATACTCTAATAGAGCAAGATCATGCATGGAAGTCTCCACATGCTTAGACAGCGGATTACACTGAGTGAAGACTAATGATCAACATTTAACTTGGTAATGCATATGTCCAGGTGAACCTCCTTGGAGTCCCCGTGCACCGTGTTGGGGGATAAATCATACCATGCGTCTTCCATGTCCACATCAGCGGGAAGGTCCCAGCTTTGCACAGTGCTAGTCAGCATGATGGAGCCGGTGTCGCAACCCATGTACCTCTGAGGGCTAGTAACAATGAGCATGCACCCGTACATCGGCCTCATGTCAGTGTCAGTGTCAGCGGCATCGCCCCTGACGCACACTACAGAGACGGGGCGGCGGCCTGCACGGGCCTCGCCGGTGCCCACGATCAAGAGGAAGACGATGTCGTCCTCCTCCGAGACTAGCAGGCGGCGGTGATCCTCCAGCGACTCCGGCATGGTGAACGGTTAGCACGTCTCGTACTTGATGTTCTCCGCCAAGGGCCAATAGTGACAACTGCACGCATCCGTGAGGTGATGCACGATGTCCACCGGCGAGCCCCAAAGCGGCACCGGGCACTCATAGCAGTAGACGAAGGGATCCTTGGAGGCATCGACCAGGCCGTCCATGAAATGGGAGTGGCTATAAGGGACGTTACGCCAGTTGAATATATGAGCAAGTTACTACGAGATTTAATCCGAATAAGCACAAAATAAATCATGACGGCTATAACAGAGATTAAACTAATCATGTGGACTAGCATAGTAGATGAACAGGTAGAACCTAGTAGGATACAGAGTAGAAACATGAATTCTACCACGATTTCGAACAGGAAGGACAGAAGCACATACGGTGCAACGGGAGGAGCACCATTGGCGTTGAGGTTGTCGCCCATCTTGTTGAGTTAGAGGTTGCCGAGGTCGGGGAAGAAGTCATCGTCGGTGAAGTCGTGGCTGCCAGCAGTTGCGATAGTGCGCTCCCCAAATTTCAACAGTGGCCGACGAATGGAGTGCAGGAGGGAGTGGCTGTAGGGGACGGTGCGGCTGCCGAATGGAGCACAGGAGTAGCACACGAAGCAGTAGATGGTGCTCCTCCATAAGTCTCTATCTCTACTCTTCTCTCCATGTCTACTACCCTTCTTTGTTTTTATAACAAATCGAATAGTACTGCACCGTCCGCTGCACGCCAGCTGAACACGCCTCCTCGCCTCCATCATGACCAACTGAGTCTTTTATAGGAGCAGGAGTAGAGAAAAAACCAAGTTGGTGATGATGGTGTGCCGTGCAATGCACGGGCATCTTGCTATTTTTTTGCATATAATTCCAAACACCACGTAGACACGGTCTTTCACCATTTTACAACTATGTTAGTATCATTGTTAGTGGTCAGTCAGTGCAAGTTATAGCTCCGGGTGTTTTAACCTTTTTTAGTAATGATATCTGGTGATTGTTCGGCACGAGCTCAATCCTGGCGAATCCCACGTAACCGTTAGATTTACATCCGACGGTGGCCTGTTTTTAAGCCATAGTATTTCACAAAACCGTTAGATTTACACGTACTGTAACTACGTCGCAGGGGTTTGCAACTACCATGTCTCCCAGTGAATGTTTGCTGGGGATTGGAGTTAGCACAGATGTCGGTTCGTAGTCGTTCCACGCTCGGGCATTGAAGTTTGTAACTATTTTAGATTAGAATATACTACTCCTCCAGTGCTAGTAGTAGAGCAGAGTCCTACTCCACTACTACTCTACTCAAGCAAGTTAGGGCATAGTAGTAGGTACAATAGGGAGTACCAGTACTATGATCACTCAAGCAAGTTGTCTGACTTCGATATGACCCTACGCTGCTGGTATGTGTCTCATAAGTCAAGCGGCGTGTTGTAGTCATCATCACATGTCCAATTCCTATAGCACATATTCACTTCTCCATCTTTGTCCGCACATAATCTCGTCCAATCTTCCATCCCCACTAAGTCGCCTCACCCCCTCATCCGAAACCCAACCACTAACAATGGCAGAACCAAGCAGTGTCCGCTGAAAGAGTAGCTGGAATTCGCTCCCCACAGAGGTAATCAAGCTCATTGGTTCGCGTGTGGACAATCTCAGTACCATGCCGCTCGCCATGTGCTCGTCGGGGCTGTACCGTTTACTCAAAGCCCTCAGGACGAAGCTTTTTAAGCCAGCTCCTTGCTTGCTGATGCCGCCTGATCTTCAGAAATGGCGTGTCATGCAACATAACGATCGTAGGGTGGCGAGCATCAACCCCCTTGACTGCGATTCAATCCCGTCACCCTCAACTACATTAACGGTATGCACTGGGTCGACATGAACACGTCTTGGATGGCGCTCGTCGACGGTTGCGCTAGCTGGATGATCGTGGAGGTATACACCCGGCGATTGATCCCCTTCCTTCGATTAACGCTGCACTTATTTGGCACCGCGGCCCAGAATACTCGGAATCTTATAATATCCAACATGATACCAAGTTTGATTTGCTCAAGGTTGTAATCGGCCAAGTGCCCACAAGATCTGCGAATTATAAAGACTTTAGGCTAATTGCGTTCTTCAACCGCGGTCTTGCCTATCTGATAGGTCACTGCGGTAAGTGGATAAATCTGCACGTCCATCGCAAGGGCTTCATTTACGATGTCGACTCGTTCTATGGCTGGACGTATTGCTGGACTACTCCAATCATCGCTACAAACGGCTGTTACAGCCGTATGTTACTTTCCTATGATATCATGATGGCTTGCTTATATTATTGTCAACATTTACTGAAAAAATATTCATGCTCATGACATGTTGTTCTTAAGATTGGCTACATTAAGAGCCCTTTTTTATTTGACTCCAACTTGATATGATGTTGTAGGACGCCTGGTGTCCCTGCCCTTCCTAATCCCAGAACCTTTAAAGAAAAGCGGCATGGCAGTTGCAGGTGGTTCCTGGCTCGATAAGACGATGGCGAACGATTGATGATCGTTCGCACGTACTGGACGTGTTGTTTCACGGAATACAATCACAGTCACTACAAGGTCTTTGAGCAGGATCCCAGCTTCTCTGGGCCTTCAGGAATTTTTGACTGGAGGCTGGTAAGTAGCCTTGATACACGCTCTCTGTTTGTCGGCCTGAATTATCCAATTAACCAGGAGATAACCGATCCCAAGGATCATGATGGCAGCGCGGTTTCGTTCATCAGGCAAAACTGTGTGTACACAGCGTACCATGCATCTCTGCATGAACCATACCCTAATATGTGCCGCCATGCTCTGCAGCCCAAAGTAGGAGAGAGTGTCGCAAGTATCAGACTTCGACTTGCTGGCTGGAGTTTCCCCTGTCAGGCACCCATCTGGTTCAAGCCGTCAGCCAATCTCCACAGCTTAATAAATAGTAACGTCTAACTGAGCCAGTTAGTTAGATGCGTACACTTGGTGTAGTAGGATCTTTATTTAGTTTGATGCATACACTTGTTCTTTTTTGGTAGCCCTTTTGTAATGATGGCTGATGTTTGGTTTAGAAGAGTGAGCTGCGTCTTTACTCTTCTGGCCTGCTTACTGCTTCTGTTGCACCCCCAGCTCTGGTTGCTGCTGCTGCTGTTTTCAATGTACAATCAGTAGTATATTTCGTCTGTTGGTTGAATAAATGTGTTGTTAGAACGACAAACACAATGTTTTGGAAGTCATTGCACGGTTCGATCCATTAGTGCCCCGTACCGTACGTAGCGCATAATATTTTTCATACGGAACACATTTTCCACTTGTTGATAACATGTAGCCCACTGATGAAGGCCCAATAGAGGAGCCCATAATAACTGGAAGGGAGGCTCTCACATGAATCCAGCACAGGTACATGCTCATGGTCCCCTAAACATAAATAAGTAAATAAATAAATAAAGCTAAATGCTCATGCACTAGTTCTTTAAATTCACGATTGAACAGGAGGATATTATTTCCTATGATAGTGTCGTTACATTCAGTCGATATTATTCTTAGGCAAAGATAGTGACTAGTCTTCTTTATCCCAGCATTTTCTTCCTGCAACCAGCGGTCCCATGCAAATCGTAGTCAACATTGTAAATGGTTCTGGTCCATTTTTACTTTTCAATAAGAATGTCCAACCCAGCTCAGCACATTGGCGACAACACTTTATCCTCTGCCTTGGTTTGCTCGCCGCGGCGCCACCGTCCGGCACTGTCAACATAGTTTTTTCCGAAATGGTCCCTGTCAACATAGTGAATCGGGAGACGACTGTAGTTGTGAGTATCATAGTACGGACGCACCAGGTCCACTCCCGAACACAAGCAAGCGCCTCTTTTACTACTCAGATGGGCCCCTCGTTTTTTACTCTAATCCACCCTGCTGATATTTGGGACCGACAACATTTTCAACGTATATTCAATTAACGACAGAGTTGCACAACTTTTTTTTGAGTAGTAATTCGGAGGAGCGGGCTATAAACTGGGTTGTGCGGTCTCTGTGGCCCGTCTAACAACATGACCAGTCCAGCATTTTTTTCTTTCGGAAAATAGGTAGCCCAGTATTTCTTTTTGAAGAATACCCAAGCTAGGCCTATTTGTTTTCTCCGACTTACTGGGCTGCAAATCTTTCAAGACGAGGAGGGATGCATTCTGGCCTGACCAAAGAGTATGGTCAGAGTCTAATAAAAGTAATATCAAAGGGGTTGAAAATTCCAAAATAATTATAGCAAATGGGGTATTAGTTTCTTTTTTTGTTTTTTTTCTTCACTGGTATTTTATACTCCTCCGTCCCAAAATTCTTGTCTTAGATTAGTCTAGATACGGATGTATCTAATACGAAAATGTGACTTGATACATCCGTATTTAGACAAATCTAAGACAAGAATTTTGGGACGGAGGGAGTATTTCATTGGATTTAACATGACATAGTACTAATTTATTTTTAAATTTATTTTGGTATGGCTACTAATTTTTGTATTAAGAATATTTTGTTCCCCAGCAAAAATTTGCGAATTTTCAAAATTTCGCACGTATTTAGTTAATTTTTTAACCCTGGTACTGACCAGAAAATGGGTAGCAATTCTAAAAAGGGAAAATGGGATGCAATAAATTCCATATGAATTAGAAAATGAGTAAAAATTATAAAAATAATAGCAAATGGGATATACACGCCACTAATTTCGAGCCTGACTTGTTTACGCAAGGCTTTATTAGTCAAAACACGATTCTAGCAGCAGTGACTATTGGATGTCCATCCAACGGCCGACGTGCTTCTTCAATCTCTGATCTTCCAACTCCAGACGCCTAAACTAGCGCTGGCGGGACTGCCTGCTCCCTCCTCTTGTGGCCCGCTGTGATGTGGCACGGGCTTCACCGGCCCACCCTACTCCCTCCGCTTACCTGGCCGCACGCAATCAACTGCCTCCTTATTTCGCGACAAATGATTCCTCTCACTGACATCTGGGGTGCACCGGTTGGGAGGCTGACCTGTGGGCCTACTAAGTTGACGCGTACGCAGGGCTTGTCAACTTAGTCAAGAAACGATTCTCGCAGCAGTAACCGTTGGATTTGAATTGAACGGTCCTGATGCTTCTTCAATCGCTGCTCTTCTTGTACGAGCCGCCCAAACCAGCGCTGGCGAGACCGCTTGATCCTGCCTCCAGTGGCCGGCTGTGCTGTCGTTGAGGTCTCACCGCCCCCTACTACTCCCACCGCTAGCCAGGCCCTGCGGCGACGGCAGCCTCACACCGCAGCCGAACCAGTGAACCCTCGTACTCCTCTTTGTGTGGGCATCCACTGCCGCGTCTTCCCCGGCTCCGTGTCATCCCCTTCCTAGGCCTCACCGTCGTCCACCGCACTGGTGCTCTGATAACCGACAAGTGTAGGGGATCGCAACAGCTTTCGAGGGTAAAGTATTCAACCCAAATTTATTGATTCGACACAAGGGGAGCCAAAGAATATTCTTGAGTATTAGCAGTTGAGTTGTCAATTCAACCACACCTGGATAACTTAGTATCTGCAGCAAGGTATTTAGTAGCAAAGTTGTATGATAGTAATGGTAACAATAGCAACAGTAAAGATAAATGTTTTTGGGTTTTTGTAATAGTTGTAACAGTAGCAATGGAAAAGTAAATAAGCGAAGAACAATATATGAAAAGGTCGTAGGCAATGGATCAGTGATGGATAATTATGCCGGATGCGATTCCTCATGTAATAGCTATAACATAGGGTGACACAGAACTAGCTCCAATTCATCAATGTAATGTAGGCATGTATTCCGTAAATAGTCATACATGCTTATGGAAAAGAACTTGCATGACATCTTTTTTCCTACCCTCCCGTGGCAGCGGGGTCCTAGTGGAAACTAAGGGATATTAAGGCCTCCTTTTAATAGAGAACCGGACCAAAGCATTAACACATAGTGAATACATGAATTCCTCAAACTACGGTCATCACCGAGAAGTATCCCGATTATTGTCACTTCGGGGTTGTTGGATCATAACACATAATAGGTGAATATAGACTTGCAAGATAGGATCACGAACACACATATATTCATGAAAACATAATAGGTTCAGATCGGAAATCATGGCACTCGGGCCCTAGTGACAAGCATTAAGCATAGCAAAGTCATAGCAACATCAATCTCAGAACATAGTGGATGCTAGGGATCAAACCCTAACAAAACTAACTTGATTACATGGTAAATCTCATCCAACCTATCACCGTCCAGCAAGCCTATGATGGAATTACTCACGCACGACAGTGAGCATCATGAAATTGGTGATGGTGGATGGTTGATGATGATGACGGTGATGAATCCCCCTCTCCGGAGCCCCAAATGGACTTCAGATCAGCCCTCCTGAGAGAGATTAGGGCTTGGCGGCGGTTCTGTGTCGTAAAACGCGATGAAACTTTCTCTCTGATTTTTTTCTCCGCGAGACAGAAGATATAGAGTTGGAGTTGAGGTCGGTGGAGGTCCAGGGGGGCACAATATAGGGGGGCGCGCCCTACAGGGGGGCGCGACCCCCTGTCTCGTGGACAGGCCCTGGGCCCCCTGGTGTATTTCTTTCGCCCAGAAATTCTTATTAATTCCAAAAAGTGCCTCCGTGGATTTTCAGGACATTCCGAGAACTTTTCTTTTCTACACACAAAACAACATCATGGCAGTTCTACTGAAAACAACATCAGTCCGGGTTAGTTTCATTCAAATCATGCAAGTTAGAGTCCAAAACAAGGGCAAAAGTGTTTGGAAAAGTAGATACGTTGGAGACGTATCAACTCCCCCAAGCTTAAACCTTTGCTTGTCCTCAAGCAATTCAGTTGATAAACTGAAAGTGATAAAGAAAAACTTTTAAAAACTCTGTTTGCTCTTGTTGTTGTAAACATAAAAGCCAGCATTCAAGTTTCAGCAAATATTATGAACTAACCATACTCACAATAACACTTACATCTCAGAATTACTCATATCAATAGCATAATCAGCTAGCGAGCCATAATAATAAAAATCGGATGACAACACTTTCTCAAAACAATCATAACATGATATAACAAAATGGTATCTCGCTAGCCCTTTCTGAGACCGCAAAACATAAATGCAGAGCACCTTTAAAGATCAAGGACTGACTAAACATTGTAATTCATGGTAAAAGAGATCCAGTCAATGTTGGGGAACGTAGCAGAAATTCAAAATTTTCCTATGTGTCACCAAGATCTATCTATGGAGAAACCAGCAACGAGGGGAAGGAGAGTGCATCTACATACCCTTGTAGATCGCTAAGCGGAAGCGTTCAAGAGAACGGGGTTGAAGGAGTTGTACTCGTCGTGATCCAAATCACCGGAGATCCTAGTGCCGAACGGACGGCACCTCCGCGTTCAACACACGTACAGCCCGGTGACGTCTCCCACGCCTTGATCCAGCAAGGAGAGAGGGAGAGGTTGAGGAAGACTCCGTCCAGCAGCAGCACAACGGCGTGGTGGTGATGGAGGAGCGTGGCAATCCTGCAGGGCTTCGCCAAGCACCGCGGGAGAGGAGGGAGAGAGGTAGGGCTGCGCCAGGCAGAGGTCAAACTCATCTGTTGGCAGCCCCCAAAGTCCTCAAGTATATATAGGGGGAGAGGGAGGGCTGCGCCCCCACCTAGGGTTCCACCCCTAGGGGCGGCGACCAGCCCAACCCCATCTAGGGTGCAGCCAAAGGGGGGGAGAGGGGAAACTTGCCCCCCAAGTTAGGTGGGTGCGCCCCCTTCCCCAAGCCCTAGGCGCCTTGGGCCCTTGTGGGGGGCGCACCAGCCCACCTGGGGCTGGTCCCCTCCCACACTTGGCCCATGCAGCCCTCTGGGGCTGGTAGACCCACTTGGTGGACCCCCGGGACCCTCCCGGTGGTCCCGGTACGTTATCGATAAAACCCGAAACTTTTCCGGTGACCAAAACAGGAATTCCCATATATAAATCTTTACCTCCGGACCATTCCGGAACTCCTCGCGACGTCCAGGATCTCATCCGGGACTCCGAACAACATTCGGTAACCACATACAAACTTCCTTTATAACCCTAGCGTCATCCAACCTTAAGTGTGTAGACCCTACGGGTTCGGGAATCATGCAGACATGACCGAGATGTTCTCTGGTCAATAACCAACAGCGGGATCTGGATACCCATGTTGGCTCCCACATGTTCCACTATGATCTCATCGGATGAACCACGATGTCAAGGACTCAATCGATCCCGTATACAATTCCCTTTGTCTAATGGTATTGTACTTGCCCGAGATTCGATCGTTGGTATGCCGATACCTTGTTCAATCTCGTTACCGGCAAGTCTCCTTACTCGTTCCGTAATACATCATCCCATGATCAATCCCTTGGTCACATTGTGCACATTATGATGATGTCCTACTGAGTGGGCCCAGAGATACCTCTCTGTCAACCGGAGTGACAAATCCCAGTCTCGATTCGTGCCAACCCAACAGACACTTTCAGAGATACCTGTAGTGCACCTTTTTGCCACCCAGTTACGTTGTGACGTTTGGTACAACCAAAGAATTCCTACGGTATCCGAGAGTTGCACAATCTCATGGTCTAAGGAAATGATACTTGACATTAGAAAAGCTTTAGCATACGAACTACGATCTTTGTGCTAGGCTTAGGATTGGGTCTTGTCCATCACATCATTCTCCTAATGATGTGATCCCGTTATCAACGACATCCAATGTCCATGGTCAGGAAACCATAACCATCTATTGATCAACGAGCTAGTCAACTAGAGGCTTACTAGGGACATGGTGTTGTCTATGTATCCACATATGTATCTGAGTTTCCTTTCAATACAATTATAGCATGGATAATAAACGATTATCATGAACAAGGAAATATAATAATAATAACTAATTTATTATTGCCTCTAGGGCATATTTCCAACAGTCTCCCACTTGCACTAGAGTCAATAATCTAGTTCACATCGCCATGTGATTAACACTGATAGGTCACATCGCCAGGTGACCAAAATCCAAAGAGTTTACTAGTGTCTTAAACTTGTTCACATCACCATGTGATTAAGTCTCAATGAGTTATGGGGTTTGATCATGTTTTGCTTGTGAGAGAGGTTTTAGTCTATGGGTTTGTAACATTCAGATCCGTATGTACATCGCAATTCTCTATGTCATATTGTAAATGTTGCTTCCACGCTCCACTTGAAGCTATTCCAAATGGTTGCTCCACTATACGTATCTGGTTTGCTACTCAGAGTCATTCGGATAGGTGTTAAAGCTTGCATTAGCGTAACCCTTTATGCCGAACTCTTTATCACCTCCATAATCGAGAAACATGTCCTTTATTTACTCCAAGGACAATTTTGACCGCTGTCCAATGATCTATTCCTGGATCATTCTTGTACCCCTTGACTAACTCATGGCAAGGCACACTTCCGGTGCGGTACACAGTATAGCATACTATAGAGCCTACGTCTGAAGCATAGGGGACGACCTTCGTCCTTTCTCTCTCTTCTGCCGTGGTCGAGCTTTAACTCTGAACTTCATACCTTACAACTCATGCAAGAACTCCTTCTCTGACTGATCCATCTTGAACACCTTCAAGATCATGTCAAGGTATGTGCTCATTTGAAAGTACCATTTAGCATTTTCTATCCTCATAGATCTTGATGCTCAATGTTCAAGTAGCTTAACCCAGGTTCTCTATTGAAAAACACCTTTCAAACAACCCTATATGCTTTCTAGAAATTCTACATCATTTCCGATCAACAATATGTCAACAACATATACTCATCAGAAATGCTATAGTGCTCCCACTCACTTCTTTGGAAATACAAGTTTCTCATAAACTTTGTATAAACCAAAATCTTTGATCATCTCATCAAAGCGTACATTCCAACTCCGAGATGCTTACTCCAGTCCTTAGAAGTACTGCTGGAGCTTTGCATACTTGTTAGCATCTTTCAGGATTGTCAAAACCTTCTGGTTGTATCACATACAACCTTTCCTTACAAAAACTGGTAAGGAAACTCGTTTTGACATCCATCTGCCAGATTTCATAAACGCAACTAATGCTAACATGATTCCGACGGACGTAAGCATCGCTACGGATGAGAAAATCTCATCGTAGTCAACTCCTTGAACTTGTGAAAAACTCTTCGCCACAAGTCGAGCTTCATAGACGGTGACATTACCGTCCACGTCCATCTTCTTCTTAAAGATCCATTTGTCTCAATGGCTTGCCGATCATTGGGCAAGTCCACCAAAGTCCATGCTTTGTTCTGATACATGGATCCTATCTCTGATTTCGTGGCTTCTAACCATTTGTCGGAATATGGGCCCACCATCGCTTCTCCATAGCTCGTACGTTCATTGTTGTCTAGCAACATGACCTTCAAGACAGGATTACTGTACCACTCTGAAGTAGTATGCATCCTTGTCACCCTAGGAGGTACGGTAGTGACTTGATCCGAAACTTCATGATCAGTATCATAAGCTTCTACTTCAATTGGTGTAGGTGCCATAGGAACAACTTCCTGTGCCCTGCTACATACTAGTTGAAGTGACGGTTTAATAACCTCATCAAGTCTCTACCATCCTCCCACTCAATTCTTTTGAGAGAAACTTTTCCTCGAGAAAGGACACGTTTCTAGAAACAATCTCTTTTGCTTCTGGATCTGAATTAGGAGGTATACCAAACTGTTTTGGGTGTCCTATGAAGATGCATTTTATCCGCTTTGGGTTTGAGCTTATCAACCTGAAACTTTTCACATAAGCGTCGCAGCCCCAAACTTTTAAGAAACGACAACTTAGGTTTCTCCAAACCATAGTTCAAACGGTGTCGTCTCAACGGAATTACGTGGTGCCCTATTAAAGTGAGTACGGTTGTCTCTAATGCCTAACCCATGAACGATAGTGGTAATTTGATAAGAGACATCATGGTACGCACCATATGCAATAGGGTGCAACTATGATGTTCGGACACACCATCACACTATGGTGTTCCAGGCGGTATTAATTGTGAAACAGTTTCCACAATGTCTTAATTACGTGCCAAAGCTCGTAACTCAGATACTCATCTCTATGATCATATCATAGATATTTTATCCTCTTGTCACGATGATCTCCAAGTTCACTCTGAAATTACTTGAACCATTCAATAATTCAGACTTGTGTTTCATCAAGTAAATATACTCAGTATCTACTTAAATCATCCGTGAAGTAAGAACATAACGATATCCACTGCATGCGTCAGCACTCATTGGACTGCACACATCAAAAATGTGTTACTTCCAACAAGTTGCTATCTTGTTCCATCTTACTGAAACCGAGGCTTTTCAGTCATCTTGCCCATGTGGTATGATTTGCATATCTCAAGTGATTCAAAATCAAGTGAGTCCAAACGATCCATCTGCATGGAGTTTCTTCATGCGTATACACCAATAGACATGGTTCGCATGTCTCAAACTTTTCAAAAACGAGTGAGTCCAAAGATCCATCAACATGGAGCTTCTTCATGCGTTTTACTCCAATATGACTTACATGGCAGTGCCACAAGTAAGTGGTACTATCATTTCTATCTTATATCTTTTGGCATCAAAATGTGTATCACTATGATCGAGATTCAATAAGCCATTCATTTTAGGTGCAAGACCATTGAAGGTATTATTGAAATAAACAGAGCAACCATTATTCTCCTTAAATGAATAACCGTATTGTGATAGACATAATCCAATCATGTCTATGCTCAATGCAAACACCAAATAACAATTATTTAGGTTTAACACCAATCTCGATGGTAGAGGGAGCGTGCGATGCTTGATCATATCAACCTTGGAAACAATTCCAACACCTATCGTCAGCTCACCTTTAGCTAGTCTCCTTTTACTCCGTAGCTTTTATTTCGAGTTACTAACACTTAGTAACTGAACCGGTATCTAATACCCTGGTGCTACTAGGAGTACTAGTAAAGTACACATTAACATAATGTATATCCAATATACTTCCGTCGACCTTGCATGCCTTCTTATATACCAAGTATCTAGGGTAATTCTATTCCAGTGGCTATTCCCCTTATTACAGAAGCACTTAGTCTCTGGTTTGGGTTCAACCTTGGGTCTTCACTAGAGCAGCAACCGTTTTGCCGTTTCATGAAGCATCCCTTCTTGCCCTTGCCCTTCTTGAAACTAGTGGTTTTACAAACCATCAACAATTGATGCTCCTACTTGACTTCTACTTTCACGATGTCAAACATCGCGAATACTTCAAGGATCATCATATCTATCCCTGATATGTTATAGTTCATCACGAAGCTCTAGTAGCTTGGTGGCAATGACTTTGGAGAAACATCACTATCTCATCTGGAAGATCAACTCCCACTCGATTCAAGTGATTGTTGTACTAAGACAATCTGAGCACAAGCTCAACGATTAAGCTTTTCTCCCTTAGTTTGCAGGCTAAGAAAATCGTCGGAGGTCTTATACCTCTTGACGTGGGCACGAGCCTGAAATCCCAATTTCAGCCCTCGAAACATCTCATATGTTCTGCGACGTTTCTAAAACGTCTTTAGCGCCTCAATTCTAAACCGTTCAACATTACTGAACTATCACGTAGTCATCAAAATGTGCATGTCAGATGTTCGCAACATCCGCAGACGACGTTCGAGGTTCAGCACACCGAACGGTGCATTAAGAACATAAGCTTTCTACTGATCGCATAATCGCTACTGTCAACTTTCAACTCTATTTTCTCTAGGAACATATCTAAAATAGTAGAACTAACGCGCGAGCTATGACATAATTTGCAAAGGGCTTTTGACTATGTTCGGGATAATTAAGATCATCTAATGAACTCCCACTCAAATAGACATCCCTCTAGTCATCTAAGTGATTACATGATCAGAGTCAACTAGGCCGTGTCTGATCATCACATGAGACGGACTAGTCATCATCGGTGAACATCTTCATGTTGATCGTATCTACTATACAACTCATGCTCGACCTTTCGGTCTCTTGTGTTCCGAGGCCATGTCTGTACATGCTAGGCTCGTCAAGTTAACCTAAGTTTTTCGCGTGTGTAAATCTGGCTTACATCCATTGTATGTGAATGTAAGAATCTATCACACCCGATCATCACGTGGTGCTTCGAAATGACGAACTTTCGCAATGGTGCACAGTTAGGGGGAACACTTTCTTGAAATTTTAATGAGGGGTCATCTTATTTACCACCGTCGTTCTAAGCAAATAAGATGTATAAACATGATAAACATCACATGCAATCAAATAGTGACATGATATGGCCAATATCATTTTGCTCCTTTTGATCTCCATCTTCGGGGCTCCATAATCATCATCGCCACCGGCATGACACCATGATCTCCATCATCATGATCTCCATCATCGTGTCTCCATGAAGTTGTCTCGCCAACTTATTAATTCTACTACTATGGCTACCGGTTAGCAATAAAGTAAAGTAATTACATGGCGTTTGTTCAGTGACACGCAGGTCATACAATAAATTAAGACAACTCCTATGGCTCCTGCCGGTTGTCATACTCATCGACATGCAAGTCGTGATTCCGATTACAAGAACATGATCAATCTCATACATCACATATCATTCATCACATTCTTCTTGGCCATATCACATCACATAGCATACCCTGCAAAAACAAGTTAGACGTCCTCTAATAGTTGTTTGCATGTTTTACGTGGCTGCTATGGTATTCTAGCAAGAATGTTTCATACCTACGCAAAACCACAACGTGATATGCCAATTGCTGTTTACCCTTCATAAGGACCCTTTTCATCGAATCCGTTCCGACTAAAGTGGGAGAGACTGGCACCCGCTAGCCACCTTATGCACCAAGTGCATGTCAGTCGGTGGAACCTGTCTCACGTAAGTGTACGTGTAAGGTTGGTTCGGGCCGCTTCATCCCACAATACCGTCGAAACAAGATTGGACTAGTAACGGTAAGCATATTTAACAAAATCAATGCCCACAACTACTTTGTGTTCTACTCGTGCAAAGAATCTACGCAATAGACATAGCTCATGATGCCACTGTTGGGGAACGTAGCAGAAATTCAAAATTTTCCTACGTGTCACCAAGATCTATCTATGGAGAAACCAGCAACGAGGGGAAGGAGAGTGCATCTACATACCCTTATAGATCGCTAAGCGGAAGCGTTCAAGAGAACGGGGTTGAAGGAGTCGTACTCGTCATGATCCAAATCACCGGAGATCCTAGTGCCGAATGGACGGCACCTCCGCGTTCAACGTATGTACAGCCCGGTGACGTCTCCCATGCCTTGATCCAGCAAGGAGAGAGGGAGAGGTTGAGGAAGACTCCGTCCAGCAGCAGCACAACGTCGTGGTGGTGATGGAGGAGCGTGGCAATCCCGCAGGGCTTCGCCAAGCACCGCGGGAGAGGAGGAGGGAGAGAGGTAGTGCTGCACCAGGGAGAGGTCAAACTCATCTGTTGGCAGCCCCAAAGTCCTCAAGTATATATATGGGAGACGGAGGGCTCTGCCCCCACCTAGGGTTCCACCCCTAGGGGCGGCGGCCAGCCCAAACCCATCTAGGATGCGGCAAAAGGGGGGAGAGGGGAAACTTTCCCCCCAAGTTAGGTGGGTGCGCCCCCTCCCCCAAACCCTAGGCGCCTTGGGCCCTTGTGGGGGGGCGCACCAGCCCACCTGGGGCTGGTCCCCTCCCACACTTGGCCCATGCAGCCCGCCGGGGCCGGTGGCCCCACTTGGTGGACCCCCGGGACCCTCCCGGTGGTCCCGGTACGTTACCGATAAAACCCGAAACTTTTCTGGTGACCAAAACAGGACTTCCCATATATAAATCTTTACCTCCGGACCATTCCGGAACTCCTCGTGACGTCCAGGATCTCATCCGAGACTCCGAACAACATTCAGTAACCACATACAAACTTCCTTTATAACCCTAGCATCATCGAACCTTAAGTGTGTAGACCCTACGGGTTCGAGAATCATGCAGACATGACCGAGACGTTCTCCGGTCAATAACCAACAGCAGGATCTGGATACCCCTGTTGGCTCCCACATGTTCCACGATGATCTCATCGAATGAACCATGATGTCAAGGACTCAATCGATCCCGTATACAATTCCCTTTGTCTAACGGTATTGTACTTGCCCGAGATTCGATCGTTGGTATGCCGATACCTTGTTCAATCTCGTTACCGGCAAGTCTCTTTACTCGTTCCGTAACACATCCCCTTGGTCACATTGTGCACATTATGATGATGTCCTACCGAGTGGGCCCAAAGGTACCTCTCCGTCAACCGGAGTGACAAATCCCAGTCTCGATTCGTGCCAACTCAACAGACACTTTCGGAGATACGTGTAGTGCACCTTTATAGCCACCCAGTTATGTTGTGACGTTTGGTACACCCAAAGCATTCCTACGGTATCCGGGAGTTGCACAATCTCATGGTCTAAGGAAATGATACTTGACATTAGAAAAGCTTTAGCATACGAACTACGATCTTTGTGCTAGGCTTAGGATTGGGTCTTGTCCATCACATCATTCTCCTAATGAGGTGATCCTGTTATCAACGACATCCAATGTCCATGGTCAGGAAACCGTAACCATCTATTGATCAACGAGCTAGTCAACTAGAGGCTTACTAGGGACATGGTGTTGTCTATGTATCCACACATGTATCTGAGTTTCCTTTCAATACAATTATAGCATGGATAATAAACGATTATCATAAACAAGGAAATATAATAATAATAACTAATTTATTATTGCCTCTAGGGCATATTTCCATCAGTCAAGTCACACCCAATATAAACCAATAGTAATGAATGCAAATAAAGTGTGCTCTCCAACGGGTGCTTTTAATAAGAAGGGTGATGACTCAACATAAAAGTAAATAGATAGGCCCTTCGCAGAGGGAAGCAGGGATTTGTAGAGGTGCCAAAGCTCGATTTTAAAATAGAGATTGAATAACATTTTTAGCGGCATACTTTCGTTGTCAACGCAACAACTATGAGATGGCTGTATCTTCCATACTACATGCATTATAGACAGTTCCCAAATAGAATGGTAAAGGTTTATACTCCCCCAACCACCAACAATCATCGATCCATGGCTTGCTCGAAACAACGAGTGCCTCCAACTAAAAACAGCCATGGGGGAGTTTTTTTTTTAATTATTTTTATTTGCTTTGATCTTTTTGGATCATGGGACTGGGCATCCCGGTTACCGGCCCTTTCTCGTGAATGAGGAGCGGAGTCCACTCCTCTGAGAATAACCCACCTAGCATGGAAGATATAGGCAGCCCTAGTTGTAACATGAGCTGCTCGAGCATACAAAACAGAATTTCATTTGAAGATTTAGAGTTTGGCACATACAAATTTACTTGGAACAGCAGGTAAATACCACATATAGGAAGGTATAGTGGACTCATATGGAACAACTTTGGGGTTTAAGGAGTTTGGATGCACAAGCAGTATTCCCGCTTAGTACAGGTGAAGGCTAGCAAAAGACTGGGAAGCGACCAACTAAGAGAGCGATAACAGTCATAAACATGCATTAAAATTAATTCACACCGAATACAAGCATGAGTAGGATATAATCCACCATGAACATAAATATCGTGAAGGCTATGTGGATTTGATTCAACTACATGCGTGAACATGTGCCAAGTCGAGTCACTCAATTCATTCAAAGGAGGATACCACCCCATTATACCACATCATAATCATTCTAATAGCATGTTGGCACGCAAGGTAAACCATTATAACTCAAAGCTAATCAAGCATGGCACAAGCAACTATAATCTCTAAATGTCATTGCAAATATGTTTACTTCATAATAAGCTGACTCAAGAATGATGAACTCATCATATTTACAAAAAAAAGAGAGGTCGAGTTCATACCAGCTTTGCTCATCCCAATAAGTCCATCATATATCGTCATTATTGCCTTTCACTAGCACGACCAAATGATGTGTATAATAATAATAAGAGTGCACATGCATTGGACTAAGCTGGAATCTGCAAGCATTCAACTCAAAATAGAAGACAAGTAATATGGGCTCTAAATTAAATAAACAATCATGCATATGAGAGCCACTAAGCATTTTCAACATGGTCTTCTCGACCCCCAAAGGAAATAAAAGAAAATAAAACTATTTACACGGGATAGCTCCCAACAAGTAAGAAGAAGAACTAGAAATCTTTTTGGGTTTTCATTTTAATTTCTGCTACAAGCATGGAAATTAAACTAATTAATTTTTTTGGTTTTTCTCAAGGTTTTATCAAACAACAAGAAGAAAACTAGAAAAAAGGGATTTAAACTAACATGGATAATACAATGAAAGAGTATGAGCACCGACGACTAGTGTGTGAACATGAATGTAAAGTCGGTGAGAAATACGTACTCCCCCAAGCTTAGGCCTTTGGCCTAAGTCGGTCTAATACCAAGGATCGCGGCTACTCTCCCCGGTGTAATGAGAGGTGTAATCAGGATACCACTGGCTGGTCATCTCCGGATCCCACTTGACAAATGATGCACGATAAGGGTCCAATTCAGGTTCCGGCTCAGGTTCAGGTTCTGGAGTAAAATCTTGATCTCGATGATTGTTCACTACCTCCCGTGTGATGAGAAAATTTTCTGCAAGCAAATCAAACAACAAAAGTGCAGGCAAAATAATAATCTCAAAGTGTTTCTTGTTGAATCTAAGTTTATACAAGAGCATCCTATCTTCGTTATCAACAATAAACTTGTGTGCTACCATGCTCTTGTAATCTAAAATGTGAGGAGGTAATATTTTCTCCTTTTCCACATAGTGCCTAATGGGTATCTGAAAATCTCTAGCAAGACGTGCAGCATAGATACCTCCAAATATGGGGCCTTTTGTACGATTCAGGGCTAGCCATTTAGCAACGACGGCACCCATACTAAAAGTATTGTCTCCAAGCAAAGCATGTTGAAGAATGATAATATCAGGAATGCTCAAGTTTCCACTATTTCCACGACCAATCAAGCATCTACTAGCAAATATGGCAAAGTAGTGTAAAACAGGAAAGTGTATGCTAGAGACTTTTGCCTCGGAACCCTTCTTTGGCTCCTCTACGGTGATAGTATTAACAAAGCCCGCCACATCTTCATGATGGGGTTCCTCTAATTCTCCCACATAATGTATCCTACATACCGCGCAAAAATGACGTAAAGACATTTCTTTGATCTCATCATATAAATGAAATGATACTGCAGGCGGTGACTTCTTAGGATAAAAATAAAAGTTTTGCACAAAAGTATTGGTGAGTAAGAGATACTGATCGATTCGGTCGTTGATGAACCCGTTGAGGCCTGCAGTCTCGATTAAAGCATGAAAGTCTTCATGAATTCCAGCCTATTTCAAGAAATCCTCGCATGGCCGTTCACACGACCGTACTTTCGCTAAGCGAGGAAGATTATACTTGGCTTTTTCCTTCTCTTTGGCTTGTTTTTACTGGGAGCTTTGGCTAGAAGAGCCCCTCAAAAGTTTCCTCAACATTTTTCTTAAAATTTCTGAAATTTTTAGTAACTTCAAAATAAAAGTGCATAAAAACTAAACAAGATTGATAGCAACTACTCCTACAAGTGCCTAGAGCCTACATCATGCATTAGAATTACTTGGAACCTCATAAATTTATCATGCAAGCTCAAGAACAGGGTCACCAAGGCAGCAAAAATTTGCAATGAATAAAGCACTAGAACAAAAACTAATTGGACCAATGGAGGAGTCACATACCAAGCAACAATCTCCCAAAGCACTTTTGTGAATGGAGCTTTGAGCTAAGAGATCGAAAATCGCAGCAAAACGAGCTAGAACTCATGCTTGAGCTAGATGGGGATTTTTTTGTGTAGAAGATGAAGTGTGTGGGTGCTGGCATAAGTGAAGGGGAGCCACCAGGGGCCCACGAGACAGGGGGCGCGCACTATGGGGGGGCGCACCCTCCACTCTCGTGGCCTGGTGCTTGAACCTCCTGTAGTGTTTTCAGTGCCTAAAATCCTCAAATATTCCAGAAAAAATCATACTAAATTTGCAGGGCATTTGGAGCACTTTTATTTTCGGACTATTTTTAATGCACGGATAATTCAGAAAATAGACAGATAATCAATAACAGCCCCTGTAGTGTTCAAAAAAGGTCTACCAAAGATAATAGACATACTATCATCCTCGGGAATATCAAGAATAACAAAGTCCGTTAAGATAGTGACATTTGCAGCAACAACAGGCACGTCCTCACAAATGCCGACAGGTATAGCAGTTGATTTATCAGCCATTTGCAAAGATATTTCAGTAGGTGTCAACTTATTCAATTCAAGTATACGGTACAAGGAAAGAGGTATAACACTAACACCGTCTCCAAGATCACATAAAGCAGTTTTAACATAATTTCTTTTAATAGAGCAAGGTATAGTGGGTACTCCGGTATCACCAAGTTTCTTAGGTATTCCACCCTTAAAGGTATAGTTGGCAAGCATGGTAGAAATCTCAGCTTCAGGTATTTTCCTCTTATTAGTGATGATATCTTTCATATATTTAGCATACGGGTTTGTTTGAAGCATATCAGTTAAGCGCATGCGTAAGAAAATAGGTCTAATCACTTCAGCAAAGCAATCAAAATCCTCATCATCCTTTGACTTGGATGGTTTAGGAGGAAAGGGCATGGGTTTCTGAACCCATGGTTCTCTTTCTTTACCGTGCTTCCTAGCAACAAAATATCTCTTATCATAACATTGATTCTTTGATTGTGGGTTATCAAGATCAACAGCAGGTTCAATCTCTATATCATTGCTATTACTAGGTTGAGCATCTACATGAACATCATTACTAGCATTATCGTCAGGTTCATTTTCATCTCCAGATTGTGTTTCAGCATCAGAGATAGAAGTAGTATTAGGATTCTTCTCAGGTGTTTCTACATTAGGTTCACTAAAGGTTTGCAAAGTCCTATCATTCTTCTTTCTCTTCTTCTTAGAAGAACTATGAACATGTAGATTATTATTCTGAGAATCTTGTTCAAACCTTTTAGGGTGGTGTCGGTGTCAAAACCGGCGGATCTCGGGTAGGGGGTCCCAAGCAGTGCGTCTTAGGATCATTGGTAACAGGAGGCAAGGGACACAATGTTTACCCAGGTTCGGGCCCTCTCGATGGAGGTAAAACCCTACTCCTTCTTGATTAATATTGATGATATGGGTAGTACAAGAGTTGATCTACCACGAGATCAGAGAGGCTAAACCCTAGAAGCTAGCCTATGGTATGATTGTTGTTGTATATCTATCGACTAGCCTGGCCTTGGTTTATATAATGCACCAGAGGCCTAGGATAACAAGAGTCCTAGCCAAATACGCCGGTGGGGGAGGTGTCCTTGTCTTGATCGCGAAGTCTTGTGGATTCTTCCTTGTATGCGGTAGCTGTCCGGACTGGCCCATGAGTATACGGCCATGGGGGTCCTCAGCCCAATCCAACTGATCGGGAGATGACGCGTTGAGTACCCCCTAGTCCAGGACACCGTCAGTAGTCCCCTGAACCGGTCTTCAAGTTAGGGATGCTCCTCGATTCTTCCGAACTGTTCTTCATCTTCTGTTGCCGGTCTTGAAAACTGGTTCAACAAATCTTCTCATCTTCGATCTTGAGGATCGCCGAAATGCATTCGACGAGTTTACACGTCGGGTATCCGAGGAGCCCCTTTAAGTTTCTGGCCTTTATCAATGCCTTGTTATTTTTATGCCACACCTTGGGTTTGAAGTTTGTTCCCGGGCGGTAGCGTCCTCTTGCGTCCGAGCTCTAACACCGGACTGCATTCAAGGTATCTCTTGCAGCCGAGCACCAATGCCGGACTGCTTTCGAGCTCCAATGCCGAAATGTATCCGAACTCCAATGTCGGAATGTATCCGAACTCCAACGCCGGACTTTGTCCAAGCTCCAACGCCAGACTATATCCAAAATGTCATAGATCATCTTGGTCCAAAAAAGTTGAAGGAGTTTAGCCGAGCTTAATGCCGGAAATGCCATCTAAGGAGCCAGCCACTTGCTTGCGAGCTATATGCCGAACTGCTTCCGAGGTGGTTAAGCACCTCGGTCATGGGCTGATTTTTGGTCAATGTTTTTTATTGATGCAATTTATTCTCTAACGAGATATATAGCCAGTAGCCCTCAAGGTGTGTATCGGTCTAAAACCCGAGATGCACCTGAAGGATGACATAAGACCGCTGATCCTAGTAACCGCTGAGACTCAGGTTGATTTGCAAAATCGGCCTGAGGATCAAGTCCTAGCTCGGCAGAACACTTCGGGATAGAAAAAGCGGCATGCTCAGTCCTCGAGACTCAGGTTGGGTGCGACCGACCAACCTAAGGATCAAAAATCTCCTTGGAGACTGTATTGCACTTAAAATTTTCTGCATTGGACAGGCAATGCAGTAGCCCCCGAGACACTGGTCGGGTGGCAACACCATATCAGGGGATCGATGTGCCCCTTTAATATTTGTAAATAATAAGCCCGAAGCTCAGTAGCCCCCGAGCCTTAATGCGGGCACAGGAGGCCAAATTAAGGATCGATATCCATAGTAAAATCACAAATTATGTGTAATGACTCTATGTATCCAAGTACTTTACGTCATTAATGCTCGGATCCTATTGTACAAAACTTTGTTGACCGACCATCAGCTTCCACCTCCTTGGCCAATAGCCGAGGATTGTTTGTCCTACTTTATAAAGCCTTTATGAGGGCAAAGATTTACAGCAAACAAAGCAATCTGGCCATACGGTTTTATAAAGAAAGGTACGCGGAGAGACATGTTATATTACTGTTTAACAGAAGAAATGTCTTTCGAAGAAAATAGTCCCACTATTGATTCCTTTCTTTGGGTTGTCATGCTAAGCATGATCATGAAACCTCAGCTCCAATGTAAGAGAAAAATATTGAGGATTTAGTTTGGTAGGCCACTTAATAGCCCCCGGTAGTGTCTGCGACAGTCGAGGTCAAGCCGTAAACACTTCGGCCATTGTTATGAATGGCCTGTCGTTTAACGCCGTCATCGGATCGCCGACCAGTTTACGCTTATTGTGACAGTCAGTTTTCGGCTTTCTCCAGTGAGGTGCTTAACCATGTGAGCTAGAAGCACAATCGCAGTGGTTCTCCCTTTGCACACCTAGCCGAACAAAGTGGAACATAGGAGGCAAGCGCAGGAGCCGGACAACCCAACTATTGACCGAAGACATAATTCGAAACCGATGAATATATTACAATATCCGAGAATGTTTTTGCCGAATCTCTAAAAGTGTCCGGCGTTGCACTGCGAGACTTGTGCTGAAAACACACAAATAGTTTAAAAGTGCCATGGGCTCAAAAAGCCAAATAACTTATTCAAAAGGTTAATGTCCAAACTAGATCAAGTGTTCGATGCCAATCCAAAAATTGGACTTTAGAAAAAAAAGGTGCTTCTGTCGTGCTTTAACATGACACATCCTATCTCAAAACTTCAAGCTAGTAAGCCTACGGCGTCAACCTCCTATCCCGAAGGCGGAGTACTTCTTACTAGGCCAGTTTAGCAAACTAAACTCTAGCGGCTTTGAGAGAGAAATTAGGATCCCCGGCTAGTGACCGCACACTTGTGTCGAAAAAAGGAGTGATAAATAATAATAAAAAATTGCAACGACTAAGAAGAAAAACACTTATCATAAAACGGCTCATATAAATTTAAGAGCCCCCAAGTGACTTGGGTAAAAGCATGATTGCATGTATCGAAGTACTTATATCATATCTATGTTCAACTGAACTTTAAACGCGTCTTAACCGACCATCGGCTTCTCCCTCTTCGGTCAAGGACCGAAAAGTGTTATGTACTCCATCTGTCGAGAATATCGACGGTGTTTCCAATAACCAGGCAATCAGGTCATAAGGCTGTAACAGACAAAGCGCGCTCAGGGAACTTATGCTATATTACTGCGAAGAGTAAGAAGCATCTTCGAAGAAAATAGTACCCCCACCGATACCTTTCTTCGGTGCTCATTGTTATTATGAGACTTGTGCAATAGATTTTTTGTACTCATGAGTTCCGTTGTGTGCCGACCATGATTGAAAACAATAAGAGCGCTAGCTTTCGGCTTCACCCAGTCTGAGGTCCGGCTCGGGTGACCCGATCGTGACAATCGCAGAGGTGCTCCCTTTATTCCCTAGCCAAACAATCGGGAACGTAGGGGTAAGCACAGGAGCCAGGCAACCCAGCTTGCAAATCGCTTAAGTCAATATGGTGCATATTGTGGCATAATACACGAACAAGGAACAAAGCCGTACAAGTATAACCATATGCAAGAGGAAAAAGCTTCATGAAGGAAACCCCAAGTAAACGGGGTATTTGAATTTGCGCGTCACAAACAAAGTTTGGACAAGGAAATTTTTACAAGCAACTTTTTTCCAAAAAAGTATAATGCTTGGCCGAGCCGAACACAAGTTAAAAATTTAAAACTTTGAGCATGAAGACAACTTAGCTGGTTAGTGTGTTCGGTATTGATGACGCGGTCCGAGCATGATGCGGGAGAAGGTTCCATCCTCGAGCCGGTCCCGAGGTGGCGGAGCAAAGAGCTCGACACTCCGAAGTGGTGACATAGCACGGTCAATGCAGGACGGCAGGGTGATGCCGGAGTCCCCGGCATGGGGTAATGAAGTGTTGACGAAGCCCCCTGTCCTACCGAGGTGACGCCAAAGGATATAGTCCGGCTGGATCATTTTCCTGTGCACAAAAAATAGTGAAACCAGAGATAATAGTAATAATAATAATAAAAAACTATTGCATAACAAATAATTTATGCAAAGTGAGTAATAAAAGAAATATGGCCTGGCGCCGAAGTCAATGTCGATGCAGGGCGGCGGCGTGATGCGGTAAAGGCATGGCAAGGCCTAAATTCACAGGTCGGTTCGAGTTCCGGATGCGGCGTTCGCCGGACTATGTACGGAAACTGACCGAACCACCATGCGACCGTCGTTAATGCGGCCACCATTTGATAGACCTGCGTACATATGACGGACAAACCAGAGTAATAATTCATTGGGAAAAATGAATCCTTAACAAGCAAAAAATACTAGGATTAATAGCACCTGGCTTATTTGTTGTAGCAATCCGAAGAAAGGTGATTCCCAAAATTGGGACTCGATCCGCACACCTATCGCCTGATAAAGCAACGGCATGGTGATGCTGGCAAAGATTGGCTCGCCGAGGCAAAGCCCTCGGCCCAGCTAACGTGACGGAGCTGGTCAGCCAGCGACACCGAAGTCTCTGGAGTAGGTTGATGAAGAGATGATGAAGCCCCCGGTCCAGCGATGCAGGTCGTGACGTGGTCGATGCCAGCTTGATGAAGTGACCGTATGGCGATGCAGGTGTGCCCGCTCCGTGTAATCCATGGGGCGGCGCTGTTGGTGACAATTTATCCTTCGCGATGCCGAACTATTGTTCGGCTGGCCGAGATGATGATCCGAAGAAATTGAGCTCGGCTCCACAAAGCGACGACGTGTCTAACGCAGGTCGGCCGCCGTGGAGTGATGTTGTCGGGCTGGTTTGACACCGGCGCGACGGTGAAGTTCGTATTGCAAGAATACTTTTAATACTACTGGGATGTGTTTGAGAATAAAACACAACACCCCATACGAAAACTTCCTTCAAAAAGGATGTCTGAGATCCCGTTCATAAAGAAGATGAATTAGGGTCGGATTCGTTCTCGCGCAGAAAACAGATCCATAAAGTGATGCACTAATCGGAAGTTTCCCGGAGTTTGGATGGTTGGATCGAGCTGAATTTTTGGTAGGTGGTAGATATGGGAATTCCGCAGTAAATCAACGGTTGGATCCTCCAAAGAACATCCGAGATAGATGCTGGATACCACGCCCTAAACTCGTCCGGATTCTCGTCCAGATTCAACAGGGCTCCGGTATTGCGGAGATTGCCGGAGATTCCTCCATCGAAACTCGACGAAATTTTTGGAGGGTTGTTTTAGACTTATTTCCGCATAATTCCACCGAAGTAATCGTTTAAGAGACACTCGAGGAGGCGGTGGCGGCGGATACAAGTTTGTTGTCCAGAAAAACAGCATGGTCGCCTGAGGGCAATGTTGACGTTGAGCCCCCGAGCTCCATGGATGACTCCTCCATGATCTTGATAGAGATTGGAGTTGGTGTTGATGAAGGCCTTCCTCCGAACATGACGATCGGAGGTAGGGCGCAGTCCTCGGTCAAGCCAAGGTGACCAGTCGAGCTGGTGACGAAGAAGCCGATGTCGCAGTTTACCTGTAGTCGAGCCATTGATCTTTTCGCAGATCACACAGCGGAACTCTTAATGAAAGCACCAATGTCGGTGTCAAAACCAGCGGATCTCGGGTAGGGGGTCCCAAGCAGTGCGTCTTAGGATCAATGGTAACAGGAGGCAAGGGGCACAATGTTTACCCAGGTTCGGGCCCTCTCGATGGAGGTAAAACCCTACTCCTGTTTGATTAATATTGATGATATGGGTAGTACAAGAGTTGATCTACCACGAGATCAGAGAGGCTAAACCCTAGAAGCTAGCCTATGGTATGATTGTTGTTGTATATCTATCGACTAGCCTGACCTTGGTTTATATAATGCACCAGAGGCCTAGGATAACAAGAGTCCTAGCCGAATACGCCGGTGGGGGAGGAGTCATTGTCTTGATTGCCAAGTCTTGTGGATTCTTCCTTGTATGCGGCAGCTGTCCGGACTGGCCCATGAGTATACGGCCATGGGGGTCCTCGACCCAATCCAACTGATCGGGAGACGATGCATTGAGTACCCCCTAGTCCAGGACACCGTTAGGTGGCCTTCAGGATACAAAGTTTTCTGAGTCATTCTACCAGTTCTAGTAGCCACTCTAACAGCAAAGTCATTTTTATTATTTAATTCAGCAAGCAATTCATTCTGAGCCTTAAGTACTTGTTCAGCTTGAGTAGCAATCATGGAAGCGTGTTTACTAGTGAGTTTAAGTTCGCCTTTAACTCTAGCTACATAATCATTCAAGCGTACTATCGTATAAGCATTATTCTTCAATTGTCTACCAACATAATCATTGAAATTTTCTTGTCTATTCATGAAATCATCCAATTCATCTAAGCATGGGCTATGAAATTTAGTAGATGGGATTTCATCTTTATCATATCTATAGAGAGAATTTACCTTTACTACCTGTGTCGCGTTATCAAGACAATGGAGTCCTTCTACAGGCGGTATATTAAGACCATGTATTTCTTTTATAGGAGGTAAATTCTTAAGTCTTCAGCTTCAATACCTTTTTCTTTCATTGATTTCTTTGCCTCTTGCATATCGTCAGGACTGAGAAATAAAACACCTCTCTTCTTCGGAGTGGGTTTAGGAATAGGCTCAGGAGTTGGCTCAAATGGTTTAGGAATTTCTTCAGGAATTGGCTCAGGGAGAGTCCAATTATTTTCATTAGTCAGCATCTTATTCAATAGTATTTCAGCATCGTCAATTGTTCTTTCCCTGGAAACACAACCAGCACAACTATCCAAGTAGTCCTTGGAAGCATCGGTTAGTCCATTATAGAAGATATCAAGTATTTCATTTTTCTTAAGTGGATGATCAGGCAAAGCATTAAGTAACCGGAGAAGCCTCCCCCAAGCTTGTGGGAGACTCTCTTCTTTGATTTGCACAACATTATATATTTCCCGCAAGGCAGCTTGTTTCTTATGAGCAGAGAAATATTTAGCAAAGAAGTAATAAATCATATCCTGGGGACTACGCACACAACCAGGAGCAAGAGAATTATACCAAGTCTTAGCATCACCCTTTAATGTGAACGGAAATATCTTAAGGATATAAAAATAGCGAGACTTCTCATCATGAGTAAGCAGGGTAGTTATATCATTCAACTTGGTAAGATGTGCCACAACAATTTCAAATTCAAGGCCATAAAAAGGATCAGATTCAACTAAAGTAATAATCTCAGGATCAATAGAGAATTCATAATCCTTATTAGTAACACAGATAGGTGAAGTAGCAAAAGCAGGGTCAGGTTTCATTCTAGCATTAAGAGACTGATGCTTCCATTTAGCTAATAGTTTCTTAAGATCATTTCTATCATTGCAAGCAAAGATAGCTTCAGCAGCTTCTTTATTCATAACATAACCCTCACGAACAACAGGCAATACATAATCATTAGGAGAATTTTCATCATCACTATCATCAATAATAGCATCTTCAATATTTTCATTCCCGCTAACTCTAGCAAGTTGTTCATCAAGAAATTCACCTAATGGCAAAGTAGTATCACGCACAGAAGTAGTTTCATCATGCATAGCAGAAGTGGCATCATCAATAACATGCGAAATATCAGAATTCATAGAAGTAGCAGGTTTAGGTGTCGCAAGCCTACTAATAATGGAAGGAGAATCTAGTGCAGAGCTAGATGGCAGTTCCTTACCTCCCCTTGTAGTTGAGGGCAAAATCTTGGTTTTAGCGTCTTTCAAGTTCTTCATAGTGATCAACAGATATAAATCCGAAGTGACTCAAAGAATAGAGCTATGCTCCCCGGCAACGGCGCCAGAAATTAGTCTTGATAACCCACAAGTGTAGGGGATCGCAACAGCTTTCGAGGGTAAAGTATTCAACCCCAATTTATTGATTCGACACAAGGGGAGCCAAAGAATATTCTTGAGTATTAGCAGTTGAGTTGTCAATTCAACCACACCTGGATAACTTAGTATCTGCAGCAAGGTATTTAGTAGAAAAGTAGTATGATACTAATGGTAACAATAGCAACAGCAAAGATAAATGTTTTTGGGTTTTTGTAATGGTTGTAATAGTAGCAACGGAAAAGTAAATAAGCGAAGAACAATATATCAAAAGCTCGTAGGTAATGGATCGGTGATGGATAATTATGCCGGATGCGATTCCTCATGTAATAGCTATAACATAGGGTGACACAGAACTAGCTCCAGTTCATCAATGTAATGTAGGCATGTATTCCATAAATAGTCATACGTGCTTATGGAAAAGAACTTGCATGACATCTTTTGTCCTACCCTCCCGAGGCAGCGGGGTCCTAGTGAAAATTAAGGGATATTAAGGCCTCCTTTTAATAGAGAACCAGACCAAAGCATTAACACATAGTGAATACATGAACTCCTCAAACTACGATCATCACTGAGAAGTATCCCGATTATTGTCACTTCGGGGTTGTCGGATCATAACACATAATAGGTGACTATAGACTTGCAAGATAGGCTCATGAACACACATATATTCATGAAAACATAATAGGTTCAGATCTGAAATCATGCCACTCGGGCCCTAGTGACAAGCATTAAGCATAGCAAAGTGATAGCAACATCAATCTCAGAACATAGTGGTTACTAGGGATCAAACCCTAACAAAACTAACTTGATTACATGGTAAATCTCATCCAACCCATCACCATCTAGCAAGCCTATGATGGAATTACTCATGCACGGCGGTAAGCATCATGAAATTGGTGATGGAGGATGGTTGATGATAACGACGACGATGAATCCCCCTCTTCGGAGCCCAAAACGGACTCCAGATCAGCCCTCCCGAGAGAGATTAGGGCTTGGCGGCGGCTCCATGTCGTAAAACGCGATGAAACTTTCTCTCTGATTTTTTTCTCCGCGAGACGGAAGATATAGAGTTGGAGTTGAGGTCGGTGGAGGTCCAGGAGGGCCACGATATAGGGGGCGCGCCCTACAGGGGGGCGGCCCCCTGTCTCGTGGACAGGCCCTGGGCCCCCTGGTGTATTTCTTTCGCCCAGAAATTCTTATTAATTCCAAAAAGTGCCTCCGTGGATTTTCAGGACATTCCGAGAACTTTTCTTTTCTACACATAAAACAACATCATGGCAGTTCTGCTAAAAACAGCGTCAGTCCGGGTTAGTTTCATTCAAATCATGCAAGTTAGAGTCCAAAACAAGGGCAAAAGTGTTTGCAAAAGTAGATACGTTGGAGTCATATCATGCTCTCGGCGCGGCGTGGTCAACGTGGTCAAGGAATGACTTCCATCGGACGTGGACTGTACGTGGAGAGGCTGACAGCTGGGTCCATGGCCGCACACAAGGAAATGCCTCCTTATTATGCGCAAAATAATGATTCCTCCAGCTGACATCTAGGACCCATTGTAAGGGCCTCTGTATTTCGTGAAAAAAAATGTTCCCCCCGCTGACAGGTCGGACCCACCAGCTATATCTTCATATGCAAGGAAGTGCCTCCTTATTACGCACAAAAAAATGAATACTCCCCCTGCTAGCTAGGACCCAACATAGTGGGATGCTGACTTGTGGGCCAACTAAGTTGACGGGGACGGAGCACTTTGTCAACTTAGTAAATATGAACAATTCTAGCTCTAGTGACTGTACGATGCCCATCCAATGGTTGTACTACTTCTTCAACCTCTGGTCTTCTTGCTCCAGCCGCCCAAAGCAGCGCCGGTCGTGTCGCCTGCTCCTGCCTCCCATGGCCGGTTGTGCTGCCGTGGAGGTCTCACCGCCCCCTACTACTCTCACCGCTGGCTAGGCCATCCCTCCACTCGCCCACACCCCCTGTTATCCTGCGGCGACGGCAGCCTCACACCAAAGCCGAACCAGTGAACCCTCGGTACTCCTCTCCGCGTGGGCATGCACTGTTGCGTCTTCCTCGTCTCCGCATCGTCCCCTTCCTAGGCCTCGCCGTCGTCCACCGCCCTGGTGCTCTCGTCATGGCATGGTCACGGAACGACTTCCATCGGGCGTGGACTGTATGTGGAGAGGCTGACAGTTGTGTCCACGACCGCAACAAGGAAGTGCCTCCTTATTACGCGGAAAATAATGATTCCTCCACCTGATAGCAGGGACCCATCAGACAGGCCACCGTATTTTGTGAAAAAAACGTTCCCCTCCTGACTACTGGGACCTACCAACTACATCTTCGCATGCAAGGAAGTGCATCCATTTTACGGGAAAAAAATGATTCGCCCCCTGATTGCTGGGACCCACCAGCTACATCTTCACACGCAAGCAAGTGCCTGACAGTCGGGACCCACCTGGTCGAAGCATTTGTAGCGTTGTCATTCTAGTCGTGAATGTGTATGTACATACTGGTAGATGTAGAGGCGCGCACGTGTTGTAGTAGAGGCGCACACGTAGCATGTACACGTACGTACAGCGGCCAGTGTGCAAGAAAGAAAATACGGCCATGTACGTACATACGGGCGGGGTCTCGAATGCCTACTCTCGCATACATACGGCCAGGGCTCGTGTACATGGCTGGGTCAGAACGGAGAAACTGTGTTGTCGTCGTGTTCATGGGGAGGCAACAGAACGCGTGGGAGCCAAGCAGCTTGGACGGAACAGCCGATGGAAACGAGGCCTGGCGTACCGCGGAATGGAGGAAACGGCCTTGTGTTCGACCGGCCATGTTCGAAACGGGATCCTATTCATCGGGAGGCGTCTGGCGTACCGCAAAACGGAGGAAACGGACTTCTGTTGGACCTCCTACGGTCAAAACAGGGTCCTGTTGATCGGGGGGGGTGTGGCGTACCGCAAAACGAAGGGAACGGACTTGTGTTGGAGCACTACGATCGAAACGGGGGTCCTTTTCATCGGGAGGGGTGTGGCGTACCACAAAACGGAACCCCACAAGATACTGTTCATCTCCACCGTCGACCTCCTCCAGCCTCCACGAGCTACTGTTCATCCACCGTCGACCTCCTCCAGCATCCACCTGTGACTGTTCATCCACGGGTGTTCATCCAGCCTCCACCGTGCGCTACTCCACCGGCTACTGTTCAACCAGCCCTCTCCATGGGCTCCTGTTCAACCACCCCTCCACGGGCTACTGTTCATCCAGCCCTCCACCGGCTGCTGTTCAACCAGCCCTTGCTACGTCTTCAGCTTGCGTTGGTTTTCCTTGAAGAGGAAAGGGTGATGCAGCAATAGTAGCGTAATTATTTCCCTCGGTTTTTGAAAACCAAGGTATCAATCCAGTAGGAGGCTCCTCAAAAGTCCCACGCACCTACACAAACAAACAAGAACTCACAACCTACACAATAAAGGGGTTGTCAATCCCTTCATGGCCACTTGCGAAAGTGAGATCTGATAGAGATAATATGATAAGATAAATATTCTTGGTATTTTCATGATATAGATTGGAAAAGTAAAGATGCAAATAAAAGTATATAGAAAACTTATATGATAAGAGATAGACCCGGGGCCATAGGTTTCACTGGTGGCTTCTCTCAAGATAGCATAAGTATTACGGTGGGTGAACAAATTACTGTCGAGCAATTGATAGAAAAGTGAATAATTATGAGATTATCCAGGCATGATAATGTATATAGGCATCACGTTCGTGACAAGTAGACCGACTCCTGTCTGCATCTACTACTATTACTCCACACGTCAACCGCTATCCAGCATGCATCTAGAGTATTAAGTTCATAAAGAACAGAGTAACGCATTAAGAAAGATGACATGATGTAGATGGATAAACTCATGCAATATGATATAAACCCCATCTTTTTATCCTTGATGGCAACAATACAATACGTGCCATGCTTCCCCTGCTGTCACTGGGAAAGGACACTGCAAGATTGAAGCCAAAGCTAAGCACTTCTCCCATTGCAAGAAAGATCAATCTAGTAGGCCAAACCAAACTGATAATTCGAAGAGACTTGCAAAGATAACTTAATCATACATAAAAGAATTCAGAGGAGATTCAAATATTTCTCATAGATAAACTTCATCGTAAACCCACAATTAGTTGGATCTCGACAAACACACCACAAAAAGAGTTACATCGAATAGATCTCCAAGAAGATCAAGGAGAACATGGTATTGAGATCCAAAGAGAGAGAAGAAGCCATCTAGCTAATAACTATGGAACCGAAGGTCTGTGGTAAACTACTCACAACTCATCAGAGAGGCTATGGTGTTGATGTAGAAGCCCTCCATGGTCGATTCCCCTCCGGCGGAGCACCGACAAAGGCTCGAAGATGGGATCTCGCGCATACAGAAGGTTACAGTGGTGGAAATAGTTTTTCATGGTCGCCTCTGATGTTTTCAGGGTACGTGGGTATATATAGGAGAAATAAGTACGTCGGTGGACTCCCGAGGGGCCCATGAGATAGGGGCGCGCCCAGTAGGGGGGTGCCCTCCACCCTCGTGGCTTCCTCGATTGCTTCTTGACTTGCAATCCAAGTCTGCTGGATCACGTTTGTTCCAAAAAGATCGCTCCCGAAGGTTTCATTCCGCTTGGACTCCGTTTGATATTCCTTTTCTTCAAAACACTGAAATAGGCAAAAAAACAGCAATATGGGTTGGGCCTCCGGTTAGTAGGTTAGTCAGAAAAATGATATAAAAGTGTAAATTAAAGCCCATAAACATCCAAAACAGGTAATATAATAGCATGGAACAATAAAAAATTATAGATACGTTGGAGACGTATCAGGCATCCCCAAGCTTCCTGCTCGTCCTCGAATAGGCAAATGATAAAAAACAGAATTTTTGATGTGGAATGCTACCTAGCATAATTCTCAATGTAATTTTCTTTATTGTGGCATGATTGTTCAGATCGAAATGATTCAAGATAAAAGCTTATAAAACATAAAAATAGTAATACTTTGAAGCATACTAACAAATAATCATGTCCTATCAAAATAGCATAGCCAAAGAAAGCTTATCCCTACAAAATCATATAGTTAGGCCATGCTTCATTTTCATTACACAAAATACTCCCATCATGCACAACCCCGATGACGAGCCAAGCAATTGGTTCATACTTTTTAACGCGCTTCAGCTTTTTCAACTCTTACGCAATACATGAGTGCAAGCCATGTACATAGCAATATGGTGGTATATGGTGGTGGTTGTGAGGACAAAAAGAGAGAAGATAGTCTCACATCAACTAGGCGTATCAACGGGCTATGGAGATGCCCGTTAATAGATATCAATGTGTGTGAGTAGGGATTGCCATGCAACGGATGCACTAGAGCTATAAATGTATGAAAGCTCAACAAAAGAAACTAAGTAGGTGTGCATCCAACTTGCTTGCTCACGAAGACCTAGGGCATTTTGAGGAAGCCCATCATTGGAATATACAAGCCAAGTTCTATAATGAAAAATTCCCACTAGTATATGAAAGTGACAACACAAGAGACTCTCTATCATGAAGATCATGGTGCTATTTTGAAGCACAAGTGTGGAAAAGAGATAGTAACATTGTCTCTTCTCTCTTTTTCTCTCATTTTTTTATTTGGCATTTCTCCTTTTTTATTTGGCCTTTTTTTGGTGGGCTCTTTGGCCTCTTTTTTTAAGTCTGAAGTCTCATCCCGACTTGTGGGGGAATCGTAGTCTTCATCTTCCTTTCCTCACTTGGGAAAATGCTCTAATAATGAAGATCATCACACTTTTATAAATTTACAACTCGAGAATTACAACTCAACACTTAGAACAAAATATGACTCTATATGAATGCCTCCGGCGGTGTGCCAGGATATGCAATGAATCAAGAGTGACATGTATGAAAATTATTAGGGTGGCCTTGCCACAAATACAATGTCAACTACATGATCATGCAAAGAGCAATATGACAATGATGGAGCGTGTCATAACAACGGAATGGTGGAAAGTTGCATGGCAATATTAATATATCTCGGAATGGCTATGGAAATGCCATAATAGGTAGGTATGGTGGCTGTTTTGAGAGAGGTAAATAATGGGGTCATGATACCAGCGAAAGTTGCGCGGCACAATAGAGGCTAGCAAAGTGGAAGGGTGAGTGTGCGTATATCCAGGGACTCACATTAGTCATAAAGAACTCATATACTTATTGCAAAAGTCTACTTAGCCCTCCAAGCAAAGTACTACTACGCATGCTCCTAGAGGGATAGATTGGTAGGAAAAGACCATCGCTCGTCCCCGACTGCCACTCATAAGGAAGACAATCAAAAGAGTACCTCACGCAACAAATTTGTTACACAACTTTTACCATACGTGCATGCCATGGGACTTGCCAATTCAACACAAGTATTTCTCAATTTCATAATTACCCACTAGCATGACTCTAACATTACCACCTTTATATCTCAAAACAATTATCAAGCATCAAATTGATCCTAGTGTTTAATGCACTTTATTTTTATTATACCCAACTTGGATGCTCATCATTCTAGGACCAAATTTATAACCATAGCAAATACCATGTTGTTCTAAAAGACTCTCAAAATAATATAAGTGAAGCATGAGAGATCAACAATTTCTTCAAAATTAAGCCACCGTCGTGCTCTAAAAGATATAAGTGAAGCACTAGAGCAAAAACTATCTAGCTCAAAAGATATAAGTGAAGCACATAGAGTATTCTAATAAATTCTAATCAAGTGGACTTCTCCCAAAAGGTGTGTACAGCAAGTATGATTGTGAAAAACTAAAAAGCAAATACTAATACCATACAAGATGCTCCAAGCAAAACACATATCATGTGGCGAATAAAAATATAGCTCCAAGTAAAGCAAAACACATAGGGGATTCCTTCCGGGGGCATCCCCAAGCTTAGGATTTTGGCTATTCTTGAATATCTTGGGGTGCCATGGGCATCCCCAAGCTTAGGCTCTTGCCACTCCTTATTCCATAGTCCATCAAATCTTTACCCAAAACGTGAAAACTTCACAACACAAAACTCAACAGGAAATCTCATAAGCTCCGTTAGTGAAAGAAAGAAAAGCCACCACATAAGGTACTATAATTAACTCATTATTTATTTATATTGGTGTTAAACCTATTGTATTCCAACTTCTCTATGGTTCATATCACTTAATACTAGCCATAGGTGCATCAAAATAAGCAATCAACACACGAAAAACAGAATCTGTCAAAAACAGAAGAGTCTATAGCAATCTGTAACTCTCGAATACTTCTAGAACTCTAAAAATCCTACCAAAATAGGAAGTCCTGGAAAATTTGTGTATTGATCTACAGCAAAACTAATAAACGCAAAAACACGTTTCTGTAAATTACTAAAATTATTTTCGTGCGTGTAAAGTTTCTGTTTTTCAGCAGAATCAAATTAACTATCACCATAGGTTATCCTATAGGTTCTACTTGGCACAAACACTAATTAAAACATAAAAAACATCTAAACAGAAGGTAGATGCAAAATTTATTACTAAACAGAAGAAAAAACAAAAAACAAAAGTAAAATTGGGTTGCCTCCCAACTAACGCTATCATTTAATGCCCCTAGCTAGGCATTGATAATTTTAGTGATGCTCACATGAAAGACAAGAATTGAAGCGCAAAGAGAGCATCATGAAACACATGAAAAACACATCTAAGTCTAACATACTTCCTATGCATAGGCATATTATAAGCAAACAAATTTGCAAGACAAGCAAAAATTAGAATATGCAAGGAAGAAGAAAGAGACGATAGCAATCTCAAGATGACGAGAGGTAATTTAGTAAGATCAAAATTTCTACGACCATATTTTCCTCTCTCGTAATAATTACATGTAGGATCATAGGCAAATTCAACAAAATAGCTATCACATAGCATATTCTCTACACGATCTACATGCATGTGAAGTTGACACTCTTCCAAAATAGTGGGATTATCATTAACTAAAGTCATGACCTCTCCAAACCCACTTTTATCAAAAATTGCATAAGATTGATCAAAATCCAAATTTGTGGGATCTAAAGTTGACACTCTTCCAAACCCACTTTCAATAATATTGCAAACACTATTATCAATCTCATATTCATCATGGGGATTAAAGAAATTTCCAAGATTGAAAGAAGAATCACCCCAATCATGATCATTGCAACAAGTAGTAGACATAGCAAAACTAGCATCCCCAAGCTTAGGGTTTTGCATATTATTAGCACAATTAACATCAAGAGAATTTATAATAACATCACTGCAATCATGCTTTTCATCGAAGGAACTACCATGTATGGGTGCAATAGCAATGATCTCATGTTTAACATAAGGAACAATAGCAAATTCATCTTCATAAATATTGGCATCATGACCACAAGAATAGCAAGCATCATGTTCATCAAGGGAAATTTCAATCAAATCATCAGAATCATTATCTATAAATTCATGCATATCATTATTTTCTTCGAAAGCAACAATCATTCTCTCAATAAATTCTTTGACATAGACATTATGAGCATAGTTTTCATATCAATATTTAAGTATGTCAAAATTTTCAGATGCGTAGGGAGTAATATCATACTTTTCAATCAAAGAAGCAACTTCATAAGCACCCTTAAAAGCAACAAATTCTTCAATTTGTTCAATATCATAGTAACTATAAACACCCTTTGCATAAGAAGATAAGATTTCATTATCATTAAGCTCGCATAGGTAGGGGAGGTGTTTTTTAGGGTTCTTAGAGCAACAAGTAAAATCACAAATTTCACAAAGATTCCAAGCATAACACAACAAATGGTTTATTTGATCACATAAGAGTACCCCATTTTGAGAGACACGATGACGCACGAAATGAGCATGCTCATCTAAAAATTTCCCATCAACTAGGCTAGTTGGGGTTTCAGCACGAGCGCATAAGGGTCGGAGATGATCCAACTAGAACAATTTAAGTGGATCCATATCAATAGATTTAGCAAGCAAATATGCAAGCACATAGAAGGCACATGGAGACACAAGCAAACAAAAAGGCAAGTGAAAGAAAGTGGAGACTGGGAAAGAGAGGGCGAATAAAACAGCAAGGGTGAAGTGGGGGAGAGGAAAACGAGAGGCAAATGGAAAATAATGTAAGTGCGAGGGAGATGAGTTTGTGATGGGTACTTGGTATGTCTTGACTTAAGCGAAGACCTCCTCGGCAACAGTGCCAGAAATTCTTCTTGCTATGTCTTGAGGTTGCATTGGTTTTCCTTGAAAAGGAAAGGGTGATGCAGCAATAGTAGCGTAAGTATTTCCCTCAGTTTTTGAGAACAAATGTATCAATCCAGTAGGAGGCTCCTCAAAAGTCACACGCACCTACACAAACAAATAAGAACTCGCAACCAACGTAATAAAGGGGTTGTCAATCCCTTCATGTCCACTTGCAAAAGTGAGATCTGATAGAGATAAAATGATAAGATAAATATTTTTGTTATTTTTATGATATAGATAGGAAAAGTAAAGATGCAAATAAAAGAAGATAGCAAACTTATATGATAAGACATAGAACCGGGGGCCATAGTTTTCACTAGTGGCTTCTCTCAAGATAGCATAAGTATTATGGTGGGTGAACAAAATACTGTCGAGCAATTGATAGAAAAGTGAATAATTATGAGATTATCTAGGCATGATCTTGTATATAGGCATCACGTCCGTGACAAGTAGACCGACTCCTGCCTGCATCTACTACTATTACTCCACACATCGACCGCTATCCAACATGCATCTAGAGTATTAAGTTCATAAAGAATAGAGTAACGCATTAAGAAAGATGACATGATGTAGAGGGATAAACTCATGCAATATGATATAAACCCCATCTTTTTATCATCGATGGCAACAATACAATATGTGCCTTGCTGCCCCTGCTGTCACTGGGAAAGGACACCGCAAGATTGAACACAAAGCTAGGCACTTCTGTCATTGCAAGAAAGATCAATCTAGTAGGCCAAACCAAACTGATAATTCGAAGAGACTTGCAAAGATAACTTAATCATACATAAAAGAATTCAGAGGAGATTCAAATATTTCTCATAGATAAACTTGATCATAAACCCACAATTCATCGGATCTCGAAAAACACACGGCAAAAAGAGTTACATCGAATAGATCTCTAAGAAGATCAAGTAGAACATGGTATTGAGATCCAAAGAGAGAGAAGAAGCCATCTAGCTAATAACTATGGACCCGAAGGTCTGTGGTAAACTACTCACAACTCATCGGAGAGGCTATGGTGTTGATGTAGAAGCCCTCCATGGTCGATTCCCCCTCCGGCGGAGGCCGGCGAAGGCTCCAAGATGGGATCTCGCGGATACAGAAGGTTACGATGGTGGAAATAGTTTTTCGTGGTCGCCTCTGATGTTTTCGGGGTACGTGGGTATATATAGGAGGAAGAAGTACGTCGGTGGACGCCCGAGGGGCCCACAAGATAGTGGGCGCCCCTAGTAGGGGGCGTGCCCTCCATCCTCGTGGCTTCCTCGATTGCTTCTTGACTTGCACTCAAAGTCCTCTAGATCACGTTTGTTCCAAAAAGATTGCTGCCGAAGGTTTCATTCCGTTTGGACTCTGTTTGATATTCTTTTTCTTTGAAACACTAAAATAGGCAAAAAAACAGCAATACGGGCTGGGCCTCCGGTTAGTAGGTTAGTCCCAAAAATAATATAAAAGTGTAAAGTAAAGCCCATAAACATCCAAAACAGGTAATATAATAGCATGGAAAAATAAAAAAGTATAGATGCGTTGGAGATGTATCAGTCCTCCACGGGGTCGACCTGTTCATCCAGCCCTCCACGGGGTCCTGTTCATCTAGCCCCAACCTGCTCGATCGATCGGGGTCCTGTTCATCCAGAGGCAACCACGGGGTCCTATTCATCCACCCCCACCGGGAACTATTCATCCAACCCCCCCCAGCAACGTTCACTGTTCATCGAAACCCCCCCAGCAACACTCACTATTCATAAAGGGAAGGAGGCAGCACGGTTTAGTAACGTAGCGAAGGAATCACTGAGGTTCAGTAATGTAGCTAGTGCAATCGCTCGGGTTCTGTTAGATTCCAACGCCTCGCTCGGGTTCAGTTAGAGCCCAACGCCTCACACCCACGCGCATACCGTACGAGAGAAATGCACATCGCTCAGGCCCCGACCACCCACCGTAACCTGGAACTCCCCGATATTTTCCTCGCCCTCGCTTCTACCATGGTTTTTTCCGTCATGGACGGCCCAAAGAATGTTATGCAGCTGCGTCTCCGGCCTGCCTAGGACGAAAAGCCCATTTTTCTGTCATGATTTTTTGTCATAGAAGTAGGGGCCCACCACATCTATGATGATACCGGGTTTTGTCATAATTATCATCATAGAAGTGTCATAAGTATGACCAAAAAAATTCGTTCGGCCGAAAATGTCACGGATGTGTCTTTTTATTGTAGTGCACCTCCACCACTGTACCACTGCCCATCCAGTGTCGGCCTTGTCCACGACGCCGGATCTACTTCGCCAGTACTGTCGTCAACCACAGCGCATCTGTAGTGGATCATTCATACTCCCCACCGGAGACGCTTCGTCCACACCCCCCCGGAGCCACCCCACCGACGCCCCTGTCGACGGCCTCTGATCCTCTTCGCCGACACCTTCCTCAACCCTTCCAGAGCCGCTTCACCGACAACATCGTCAACCCTACCGGAGTAGCTTCGCCTATATCATTATCAACCCTACTGGGGCCGCTTTGCCAACCCACAAGTCCACGGCCTCAGATCCGCTTCCTCGCACCCTCATCCAACCTACCGGAGCAGCTTCTGACGCCCCGTCCACGGTCGCAGATCCGCATCGTTGACACCATCCTTAACCCAACCATCGGAGTAGCTTCACCTATGGCCTCGTCCACGGTGATAGATCCTCTTCGCCCACACCTAGTCCACCCTACCGGAGCCTCTCCACAAACACCCTACTCGACGGTTCTAGATCTCCTTACCGGACCCCGACAACCAGCGCAGCATCATCACCCTTGACGTTTCTAACCTGATTCCCACCGTCTAGCAAGATGCCAAGAACCCGCCGCGGACTAGGTACTTGTCACCTTTAAACGCGTCCAACATCACATGCCCGATGTACTTCAAATATACTAACAGGTCGCTGTTACCTGTTATGCAGCTTGCAAAAACTACATGGCCGATGTTTCTTCTGGATCTAACACCTTGGCCAACCAAGATCCTGGACTGAGGCATTGCTATGATCTTGTAAGTGTGCTCTCTCTTGTATTATTTTCTGCCTGCCAGTGTGCTTTGCTAGGATTTTCGACCAGTAATCCCTTTGTGTAGACAATGATTTCTACTACTGGCTGCTAAATTAGATATGTAGATGTCATACATAATACTACCTCATCCCTCCGTTCCTAAATATAATTCTTTCTAGAGATTCCACTATAGGCTACATATGGAGCAAAATGAGTGAATCTACACTTGAAAATGCATCTATATACATCCATATGTGGTCCATACTTGAATCTCTACAAAGACATATATTTAGGAACAGAGGCAGTATATTACACAAAATCATCGGTGGCATGTAGGAATTCCAGTGCGCTACATTCGGCTCCCTTAGTGTGCCTGCTAGTCCAGCACACAGAGTCATGGCTACTTTATGCTACACACACAATCATTAGTTGGTGTTTTAAATATGCGCAAGGGATATTCAATGTATTATCATGTAGAGATGTCTGAAATTAGCCGTGTCAACTTGCAGATAGGGTTACACAATGAAAAAGTACAAGATGTATGTGGCAATTTCATGGAACATCGCAAAAAAGGAGAGGCAGCGGTGAGCCTATATAATGTGCTATGGTACATCACTCCTCCATTGCAATCATCATGACATGTTATTTGTATGTCAATTCTATTGGCCAAGTTTCTTAGGGACAGTTATTACGAGTTATCCTAAGAAAATAAGCACCTGTGAACATAAGCTCCATGTAATAAGCCAACCAGTTCTTTTCATTGCCTTTTCAGCTTATCTTTGGTATGATCAGTGAAAAGTCTAGATTGCATTATATTTTTTCATTTTGTTGCCCGTATGAAAATTAATTTTACTTGCAAACATCACAAATTGAACCCAGTGCACTAATTAATATGATAGGAAAACAGACCATCACTATTTGCTCAAAATGCAAATACAAAGATACCATCTACTTGGTACAATCTACTTTGGTCAACATTATCCATAGAGATCCCATTGCCTAATTTAAACGAAGAACGCATGACCCACATTTAAATGAAGAAAAAATATTTATTGAAATTCGATGGTCCAAGTGGCTGTTTATTATCATATAGAAGCACCACCTGAAAGCATCATATAGTAGCAGCAGCAACAACTCATAGCAACTCATCATACAGCAGCAGCAGCAGCAGTGTGCAATTCATCATATACCAGCAGCAGCTCATAGCAATTCATCATATAGCAGCAGGATGAGGAGCTCATAGCAATTCATCATATAGCAGCAATAGGAGAAGCTCATAGCAATTCATTATACAGCAGCAGTAGGAGCAGCTCATAGCAATTCATCATACAACAGCAGCAGGAGCAGCTCATAGCAACTCATCATATAGTAGCAGCAGGAGCAGCTTATAGCAACTCATCATATAGCAGCAGCAGCAGCAGCTCATAGCAATTCATCATATAGCAGCAGCAGCTCATAACAACTCATCATATAGCAGCAGCAGGAGCATCTCATAGGAATGCATCATATAGCAACAACAGAAGCAGCTCATAGCAATTCATCGTATAGTGGATCAGAATGAAAATTTGCCAAAAAATCAGAGGAGATCCTCACCTTGTTGGATGAGCTCATCCTTCAACAACACCTCAAGGCCACGGCCTAGGAGGAGGGGAGGGGGAATAAGGTGCCTTCTGCCGCAGTGTGGCATCAGCCGTAGTTGTGCAGCGCCCGCCGGAGTAGTGCCTTGGACGAACCAAAGTGGAGCAGCTGCTGGAGACCATGAGAATGAGGGGCGACGCCAGAGGGAGGAGCATCCAGGGAGATTTGCCCCTACTCGCCGGCCATGTAGCCTAGCTGGACAGAGCATAATCAAGGACCAGGCCAGATGGGACCAGTGGCGACGGCTCGCTGGAGGAACCCTAGTGCTGTAGACAAGGGATCGAGGTAGAGGGAAAGGGGAGAGGAGATGCAAGTGGGCAGGGCAGTGAATGCTTGTGTGTTTGTTTTTACTTGAGGGTCAGGTGTGATGTGGGCATCAGTAGTTGCATTTTGAGTGTAATATTGGCAGACAACAGAGTCATTTCACTATTCCCCTTCCCTTTAACTTTTAGCGAGGTTCTACCCGAAACACCCCCCTCCAAAGCGAAATAAGTTAAGCCGAAGCCCATAACTCAAAAATGACTTCTTTACATCTTTTATGGCTTATTTTCATGAAAAGGCGGGATCGAACTGGCCCTTAACCTGCAATACAATTGTGCATGCAATGATGAATCACTCCTGCCTGCTATAGTGTACATTTAGGCATCATCATACATGGCATAACCTAATACATGTGCATTTCATTATAGAATCTGGAATATGCAATGTTTATGTTAGTTCATACGTTGCACATGATGTTTAAATTCCCCTTAAATCCGTCCAGTCAAGTGATGGTCTTTAAGCCTCCTTCTTTGCTTCTTTTCTTGATATGTAGGATTTTCTCACACATCTATTCAATTTCTTGTTTGCATCAGTCATCCATACTAGGACTGTTGGCTTTGATTACTTGATGTTCTTGATCTAACACTCTAACAGAGCTTGTCGATGATTTAAACACTAAGGGCTGTTGTAGTGGGGCCTTGTCTAACTCATAGGTGACATAAAGGTTTGGTTGTACACTAAAGTAGGCTCTCCAAGAGTACCTCGAGATCTAGTTCGAAGGTATGCCTAGTTTTTACATAGTGCAGACATAGTAAATGCTCATTTCCTTGTGTGCAAGTGCAAGAGACGTGGCATGTTTCATTATGTGGTGTTGTATTGTTATAATCTCCTCCTTTTGTGTTCACAGACTGAAAAGTATGCATATTTATCTTCCAAGGAGACGAGTAACTAGTTTGTGTCACCTTGCACAGGGGGTGCAATGAAGATAAGATTGAGGATTTCCAAGTACAAGATGTTAGGAAGGAGCCTTGCAAGAGAAGTAGGAGCTGCGCTGAGCCTCTTCAACCAGTTAAGGTAAGTCACTGTATCCAACTCAACAGTTCAATTCCTTGTTTGTTTCAGGCATAGTTAATTTGCTCTTTTCTATTGCTTTATTTGTCCTTAGTTAATGAGATGCGCAAAGAATGATGCCTGATGTTGGGTATTTGTATAACTATTAGTTGACATAATTAAAGGCCTTCCCATTTAATTACTCTGGCGAAGTGTGCATGAAGCTTTGAAGTCTATTAACCAACTATTATTGCATGAGGCTCACAATGTAGTTTATACTAGGCTAATGATTGCATAGTTTTGCTTGATGTAGTATGTTTGTATGAATCCCTCTGCTGATCATTATGCTCTCTAAGACTTTAATTGAGCTACAGAATGGCCAACTGCTTGCTTACTTATACGCAGCGTGTTGTCTAAATTTGTAACTTGTCTGTGTTTTGGATTGGGCCCCAACATCATGCTCCTTTGGTGAGCTAAGAGAGATTTTTGTATGCAGGCTGCACAAACTACTTTCTTATAATTTTTAAAATATCACTTGCTTATGCTTCATGACATGTAACATTATCGTTAGTCATGTTTTCCCATGTACAAAATAGTTTGTCTTGCTCGCTTCACTGTTGTAACTATATTTTTTCCCTAGTCATGTGTACTTACAAAAACATTTTAGGATGAAGTGACATCAATACAAAGATCTGCGAGTAGTGCGGCATGGCCATTACCGAAAGATTATGGATTGGAATTGGAATGTGCTGATGTTCTCGAGCATCAACTAGAGGTGGCAAGACAATGTGTACATGATTCTCAACGTACAATCAACAAGTTGGGACTGGACATGCAGGTATTAGATGCACGAGTCAAAAAAATGAAACAAGACACTGAGGTAACCATGAAGGAATTGGAGATTTTGCAAACTGAAATTTGTGCTATCTGATCCATGATGTATAGTTCAAATTGTAAGTTCCGTTGATGTGTGTCCATGATGTATGAGCTTTATTTGTCCAGTGTATGTAATTTGTTGTAATTTATTTCTTGTATAGTGTAGGATTATTCTACGTTTCTATGTCCTCTTTTTATTGTATAGTGTATGTTTTTTAGAGGCGATAGTATAGATTAGGATATTTCTTGAATATGCCATATTGTTGAAATGGGGGCCAACACGCCCAAACATTTCCTTGACGCCATACAAACGAACAAATAGGTGTACTCAAAGCGAGCCTTAATTGGGCTGGTCAAAATAATATTAAGTGGATCCGAAATGATGTGGCCCACCGTAACAACGACTCTTGGCAGGCCTTCAATAGGCCTAAATCTCGATAGGGCCGTATAAATGGAAATGGCCCACGGGCCTTTAGCAGGCCGAAATAAATGTCAATTGTGTCTTGGCCCTTTTACTTTACGGGCCAGTAAGAGGCCGAAAGTGTTATGGGCCAGAGGAGGCCCAATTTGCAAACTAGGCTTTTAACAGGCCGAAAGTCGCGTTGGGTTGAAATGATGCCCTGCGTAACATGGTCCCCTAATGGACCTAAAGTCAAAGGCCCAACTGTTGTGCGGGCCGCTAACAGGCTGAGGGACAAAATGGGCTAAGAGTTGGCCCATTTACCGAATGGGCCGAGGACGGTCCTAAAGTCATAGCGGGCTAGAATTGGCCCAACTGTAGAATGGGCGGAGAAATGGCCGAAGACGTTCCGGGCCGTTAACAAGCTGGAACTGACGATGGGCATCTAACAGGCCGAAAGAAGCTCGGGCCGCAAATGGGCCCAAAGACCTAGCGGGCCGTTAACGGGCTTAAACTGACGACGGGCTGGAAATTGTAGAATCTAGAATGGGCCTTTGATGGGCCGATTCTATGTAACTTGTATGGGTCGTACTTGTAAATGGGCCTAACTCAAGTGGGCCGCTAATGGGCCGGCCCGCTTATTTTGACACACCCGGCCTTTTCACCAGAATGGGCCTCTCTTGGGTCGTGCCATGTGTTGACGTATCATAGGCAGCTCCTGTCCAATGAGTGGATGACATCTGTCCCAACTATGAGGCAACACGTGTTTCCTCCAGCCAATGATAATTTTACACGTGGAAAATCCCCATTGGTCATGGCTGTTAGCGGGTTACCGGATCCGATAGCTTAACGACGTTCCGTTACGATGGATGCCACGTGTCTGTCACCCTTGACGAAAGCACTTCTATGACGCGCGATTTATCATCATGGAAGTGGACACTTCCATGATGAAAATTTTGGTAATGTCATGAAACACTTTTACGACAGCACAGGTATGACTATCTTGATTCTGTCATAAAATCAAAATGGATGTACATGCATGACAGAAAACGTGACCTACTATGACAAACACGTATCATCACGGAAGTGTATTTTTTTTCTAGTGCCACCACGAACAACGGCATGGGAATCGATCTCTGGGGCAATGTCCAAAGGACGGACCACGAATAGGAATCGATCTCTGGAGTGATGTCCACAGGACGGACCACACACATCGGAATTGATCTCTAGGGTGATGTCCACAGGAAGGACAACAACATCAGAATCGATCTCCAGGGTGATGTCCATAGGACAGACTGCGACATCGAAAACAATCTTTGGGGCACCTGCGACATCAGAATCATCAAGGATGTCCACCGGCACCTGCACAACCCTAACATTTTAGCAAGCACATTGGAAATAATCAAAAACCACAACTATGGTAAGCCATTTTTTTACCTTGTGCAGCTCACCGGGGGATCCCATCCCTCCCAGGGCCATCACCTTGCCAGGGAAATAGTGCTTCTCAACGGCGACTATCTCCTCAAACTCGTCCTTGAGCCTCTCATAGGTGGCCATTAGTGTTTCTGGGGTAGGCACAATGGGGCCCTTGTTGTTCTTCCTACTTTCTTTGAGGAGTTCGTTCGCAAACATCGTCAACTCTTTGGCCAGTTCTTGTTTCTTGGAGTTCTTCATCTCCATGGGTTGGCCTGCCGACATGGCCAACTTGTTGGTCGGTGCCTGCTTCCTTGAGATCTCAGCTCGGGTAGGTTGTCTGTCGGAAGCTCTTTGCCTAGTACTCCAGGATCCATCAATAAAATGACAAACAAAAAGCAATCAATAGGAAACCACAATTGTAATGAAAACAGGAAAAGAATAGGCTGTGAGGATCGGTCGGTGCTTCTCAAAAAGAAGATTCTTGGAATGAAAATATAGTAGCATCACTGATTCGCCTACCTTTCCTTCGTCAGTACGGAAGCAAAATGGCAGAAGTGAGTAGCCTGGTGTGAGCTTTTCTTCAAGGGGACAAAGGACTTCAATGAGCATTCCAGTGAAATGATGGTTACTTCATCCAGTCCAACTTCGAGGCCACTTTACCACTGCTGGTAAAGGTGTGGGTTTTGTGATATGATGGGTCATGACAGCCACACTAGGGTGACCGGTGAGTCTCAACTGTAGCACCTCACTATGATTTGGTGGATGGCACACGGGCCCGCATGCTTTGATGTCCCACATGTAGATAGAGCGGCTAGTCGTATACAGTACTCCGTCCTGGTTTATTGGTCCCTATGATAAATTTGTTCCAAATTTTGACTATAAATTTAACTAACAAAATGTTCATGCATGTCACAAAAAATTACATCATTGAAAACTATGTTCAAATACGAACCAAAGGATATTATTTTTGTTTTCACGCACTAATGTTTTGTCAATTAAATCTCTGGTCAAAATTTGGCACCAATTACAAAGGGACCCAATAAAGATTGTACTCTCACATTTTTCTGAGGATACTCCCACATAGAAAATATAAATAATAATGCATGTTGGGGTAGCCCACCTTTCCGATAATTTTAGCCATGGGCTTGTTCACAAATTTTATGAGATGGTGGTTGTTCACTTAATGGAGGGTCTAGTACCAGACTTGACCGATCAAAGTGTGACCCGGCACACCATAACACCACTTGGAATAAGCGGGTAGCTATCTCAAAAAGAATCAACAACTCAAAAAAAGGCGACCTGGCACGTACACAACTTTAAACAATTGTTCCGATGGAGTGAAAAAAAGAAAACTACCCCACTATACATATATATATATAGGCCGGAGCCTCCGCGCTTGCTTGCTAGGGTTGCTCTATTTTCACACTCTCATCCTCTCCAGTTCTAAACAAGATAGCGGTGGTAAACACTGTCTTTCTATCCTCACCACTGGTTACAGATCCGGACGTACCCTCCTCCGCCAGTGAAGGGGAGGAGGGGCAGCATTTAGGCCGTCGTTGACAGCGAGGGAGGAGACCCACTACCAGCCGCACCGTTATCTCTGGCCGAGCACCGGCATGGGAGGTCCTCCGATCCCTTCGTCCCTGCCTTAGTGTGGGCGGATCCGGCCTCCTACCGCCCACCTATCCACATCCCGACAACCTTCAGGTACATCTTACTCCGAAACCGTCCTAGCTCTACTTCCCCAGCTCACTACGTCGCTACATGTGCATCATTTTCTACCTCTCAGCCCCTCTCGATCGGATGGTCCAATGTCACCTAATCTTTTTTCTATTGTTAGAGGTAAAGCTACTTCATGGAATTGAATCTTGTACTTGGTTCAAACAAAAAATAAAGGGTGGAAATTTAGTACGTACATCAGACTTGGTACAAACAGGAAGGAAAGGGGGTGAAAGTAGTATAGACTGGTCATCCAACCCGTCTCTTGGTCGAAAAGGGAAATATAGGTAAAATGCTTTACACAATGGTATGACCAGGACTAGATTTTCTATCCACATATAGGAGTAGGTGGCTAGAGTGAACAAAAATGGGACCAACCCTATGTTTCTTGGATGTTTGTTTCTCAAGGCAACAAACTCTGAATCACCACTTTATGCCCCGGTTTAGGTACCATGTGCTGGATTGCTGGTGCACCCACTGTCCCATGCCCTTATAGCAAATATTTAGTTGTTCTTCTCTAATGCCCCAAGTAAAATCAAGCCATGCCAATGTTATAAGCCATAACAAGTTTAGCCAATTGTTTGGGACTCTGACTATTTCCTCTATTGCTTCTTGTGCAAACAGGGATATCCATTTCACCTCGTTGCTATTGCGACCTTTTGGTGCACTACACAAAACACTTCTCAAAAGGAGTGACTTTTTTGTTGTTTAACTGGAATGTTAGAATGGAAACGTTGGTACATTTTGGTGGAACTGCACAAAGGGAGATCTGTGTTCCAATCTTCATCATCCAAATTGGCAGAATAACCTTCCGTTAGGTAAGATGATATTTAATGCATGTGTTCATCTCTATTTTGGACTGCCATGAGAAAATAATGCTATTGTTTACTAGTACACATGTATTCCCTCACTCACAAAACCAATTATGAAATAGAAGGACAATCATGTACTTGGTTTTAGCAACTGGTAAGGATAAAGAGAAACAGAGCAGGAAGAGGAATAAGAAGAAGAAGGAGGAGGAGGAGGAGGAGGAAATGAAGAAGATCACATGATGGTACTGTCCTATGTTATCCTGACATCTTGCTAGTGGTATTTTATTGTTGTGTTGCTACTAGTATTAATTTACTTGGAAGGCTAGCAAGATGCGTGTTCATTGCACGTAACATCGAGATGCACTTAATAGCAAGATCACCAACTCTGTTTTTGTAAGAGTATAAGAGTAATAGATAATAGAGTAGAGATAGATAGAGAAATGCAGCAGAGTAATACTAGGCTTAACAACACATCATACTAATTAACAGGATTCTGGATGAATGTGTGACCCAGTTCTACACGATCAACAGTGCCAAGGTGATCTTGCTGAAGCTGAGGCCTCAGTCGAGGCCATTCACGGGCTCCGGCAATGTCTCCGTTACATGTGAGACGATCCTCCAGGGAGCCCTTCCACTTCTGCTGTCTCTCCTACAAGGCCACTTAATTAATTAGGAGTACTTAAGTAGCACGAATTCATTGGTGCCTAATTTTCCTGTTGAAATTAAACAAATCTTTAGTAGAACCCTATGCTGAATCATGTACGTGTATATCTATGTTTGTGGTCGTTTGGTGGAGCAGGGAGGGAATCTTGGTAGTTTCATGACATAATAATGCTATTGTCTTTCTATCCTTTCTCACTAAGCTAATGAAGGTTTCACCTTGTTCCTACTTGTGCAAACAGGGATCATGTTGTGCCAATCGTACATTTTAGTGGAACTGCACAAGAGAATACAATGAACTGTATCCAAGCCAGTGCTTTAACTCTGCTGGAAGTTCTTGATAATCCTTCGATATAATCTCACCACTGGTAAACAAGAGTTATTTCAACCATACATCTGAAGTGCACAAAAATATATACTATTGAGTGATTCCAGTGAGTGCTTTATCATCTCTTCTGGGACTACTTGAATAAGCTTTTCTGCTCAGGTTGGTACCAGCCTAAGGCCTTCAGCCATATTAGTTTTCTGTCATCTTTATTTGTATCGTGCTCTTGTGTCGCTACTATCATGATAAACTCCTTTATCTTTGCACGTTAAAGTTTTGCAACCTATGATACATGACAATGCTTTGAGTGTTGAGCTAATTGGAACTAATTAAATAAACTAATACCTCTATTCAAGCAAGACTACTATGTTGCTAACTTTGCCCATTAAGATAATGAGGGTGCTTCTACTTGTTAGTGTATGTTTCATCAACTAGTCCCACTATTACAGTAATCTTACTCTCTCAATATATGTGCCAGCAGGGATGCTCAATTTTGATGGAACTACACAAAAACTTTGGGTGCTTCATTGCCTTGACCGCTTCCTTCCCTTCCTGTCAGTCGCTTTGTCTCAGCTTGCTTGCTTCCTTCCTTTCCTGTTAGTCGCTTATCTCGGCTTCCAGTCAAAGGAAATAGTAATTGATATGCTACCTCACACAGGTTGGTACCGGTCTTTATCCTGATTATTGTGCTTGTCATATGATTTAATAATTTGGTATTGTGCTACTATTTGCCGATTTCATAAAGGAGTAACTTGGAGCCTGAACTCGCAGGCAAATCATTACATTGGGCGATTTCAGTAGAACTGCACAAAAAGATCTGATGGACAGATACTTATGCTACTCCTATGTACTCCAAAGTTCACTCAGACAAGCATCGATGTTGACAAGAAGAAGTGCGTATATTCATTCGAGTATCAATCGGTGTCAACCAGTTGTCAAGCTCAAAGTATTAGGAGTGAATGCCAAAAATATTGCTTGGCTCATAGCCCAGAAAACACAGTCCAGTATTTGGTCCCAACTTATGCCTTTTGGTTATCTGCATATATGGTAGCGAACTGTATGGCATGGAGTCTAAAGATTCTAGACAAGTTGGTTGACGCGTATATTCATCTGTCACTTAATCAGTCTGCATGCCAGGGATGCTCCATTTAAGTTGAACTGCACAAAAAATTTGGGTGGTTCATTTTATCGACCGCCTCCTTTCTTGTCTGCAATGTAGAATTTTGGCGAGCCACAGGACCAAGATGAGCCAGCAAACAAGTTGGATGAAAGTAGTGGCCAAGTTGCTCAAACCTCCCTCACCCCTCGGCATCAAGGCCACTATCTTGAGGATAAACCTACAAGCAAAGTTCAGATTGTCTGTGATGCCTCTTAAGTACTCGAAAGTTTACTCGTACAAGCATTAATTTTAGCAAGAAGTACATCGGACTGAAAACCATTCACCAGATTGTACCCTAGGTAATTAAAGTTTGTCCATGGATGATATTCGCTGTGATCTCAATCATTTGAATGCATAAACATACTGAACATGTGTATATCTGAATCTTTTTGTGAATTATCTATGAATATTGTCTTGTGATCTATCAATCATTTGGATGCATAGACATGCTGAACTTGTGTATACATGAATCTTTTGAGTTGTTGATTGTGAATATTGGCTATGAATATGAACGTGTCCTGTGAACCTGAGTTTGATACGAATGTTCGCCTTTTCTATTGTAATTATGTGTGAACTTGTTAGTATGTGTATGATGGGATCTGTGACGTGTGGGTGTCAATGACACACTTTGTCGAGAAGAATTGCACCTACTTGTTAGGGTAGCAACACGCATCAGCTCTCTTTTTACCTTTTTGCTCTATCTTTTCCCCTCCCCCGCTCAACCCCTGTCGTAATGTTTTTGGCCTCAAAACAAACATAGTACTACATTGTTTTGGGGGCTTGATGAAAAATCGAGTGCTGCTTTCTGTAGGTTGGCCCGCCCAGCAAATGGGCTGCTAGTCCACCACGGACTGGGAGGCTAAAAATACAAGTTGTATGGTGTAGAGAAGTAAAAAATGCCACCGAGAGCAATCCACTGAGAAAAATAATTGCGTCTGATGTGCTTCTTCAGTTGCGTCGCCGGACCCCTCTTTAATCCAGTTCGCTCCATTCCCCAACCGACAGCATAGGAAGGAAGTTTATTTCCCCCTCGCGCTGCCGAGGGATTGAAGAAGCGTAGCATCGAATCCAACACCGTTGATGGCTCCTTGTCCAAGTGATTTTCAGATAAGAAACTGCATGTTTCAGAGGCAGAGCATTTAAATCAACATGCACTTTTCAAACATGGATTACAAAATGTTGGAAAATTTATTCATGGTAAAAAATGGAACTAATAGCAAGTTAACATCATGCTGATCAACATTCATGTATAGCACATCTTCAAATGATGCAAAGTCAAAAAGATATGCTATTTTGAAAATGGCAAGACAATGTTGAGTGTGCGAAAATTTGGGTAAACTAGGGACGGATTTTTGGCAAGTGTTAGATATTTTTCAACTGCACCAGTTGGAATCGAACCCGAGCAGTACAACTTTTGGGTGAGAGGGTTGCAGCCACCGGGTTAGTGCGGTATGTTCGAAAGAATGAAGGCGTCTTCCCCGGCTCCGGTTCTTTCCTGTCTGTGTGCGCTCGTCGTGGCGTTGCCGTATGTCGTTGTCAACATGCTCAACAAGCAAGAGGAATCCGGAGAGGACTGTACACCGAGATACTGACAGTGAGGACCCACCAGGTCCAAGCCGTACTCAAGCAAGCGCCTCATTGGAAAAAAGCTTCCTCCTAATTGTATAATGACGTTGGCGCCCATGGGTTTGTCAACCTAGTAAATAAACGAAATAAATTTCCAACGATGTCATCGGGGAGCTTTTTTTTCTAGGGGTATCAGCGATCTTTTTTTTTGTTGCGGCAAAGGGGTACCGGGGATCTAGCTGGTATCATTTTTTTCAGAGGGTAAACAAGTATCAACTAGGCCTAGGTTTTTTTTAACATGCGTATCCCACTGATAACCCACAAATATAGGGGATCACAACAGCTTTCGAGGGTTGAGTATTCAACCCAAATTTATTGATTCGACACAAGGGGAGCCAAAGAATATTCTCAAGTATTAGCAGTTGAGTTATCAATTCAACCACACCTGGATAACTTAGTATCTGCAGCAAAGTATTTAGTACCAAAGTAGTATGATAGCAACGGTAACAGTGGAAAAAATAACGATAGTAGTTTTGTAGTAATTGTAACAGTAGCAACGGAAAAGTAAATAAGCGAAGCACAATATGTGAAAAGCTCATAGGTATTGGATCAGTGATGGATAATTATGTCGGATGCGATTCGTCATGTAATAGCTATAACATAGGGTGACACAGAACTAGCTCCAATTCATCATTGTAATGTAGGCATGTATTCCGAATATAGTCATACGTGCTTATGGAAAAGAACTTGCATGACATCTTTTGTCCTACCCACCCGTGGCAGCGGGGTCCTAGTGGAAACTAAGGGATATTAAGGCCTCCTTTTAATACAGTACCAGACCAAAGCATTAACACATAGTGAATACATGAACTCCTCAAACTACGGTCATCACCGAGAAGTATCCCAATTATTTTCACTTTGGGGTTGTCGGATCATAACACATAATAGGTGACTATAGACTTGCAAGATAGGATCATGAACTCACATATATTCATGAAAACATAATAGGTTCGGATCTGAAATCATGGCACTCGGGCCCTAGTGAAAAGCATTAACCATAGCAAAGTCATAGCAACATCAATCTCAGAACATAGTGGATACTAGGGATCAAACCCTAACAAAACTAACTTGATTACATGGTAAATATCATCCAACCCATCACCGTCCAGCAAGCCTACGATGGAATTACTCACGCACAGCGGTGAGCATCATGAAATTGGTGATCGAGGATGGTTGATGATGACGACGGCAACGAATCCCCCTCTCCAGAGCCCCGAACGGACTCCAGACCAGCCCTCCCGAGAGAGATTAGGGCTTGGCGGCGGCTCCGTATCATAAAACGCGATGAAACTTTCTCTATGATTTTTTTCTCCGTGAAACGGAATATATGGAGTTGGAGTTGAGGTCGGTGGAGCATCAGGGGGCCCACGAGACAGGGGGCACGCCCAGGGGGAGTGGGCGCGCCCCCACCCTCGTGGACAGGGTGTGGGCCCCTGGCCTTGATTCTTTCACCAGTATTTTTTATATTTTCCAAAAGTTATCTCCTTGGATGTTCAGGTCATTCCGAGAACTTTTGTTTTCTACACATTAAACAACACCATGGCAGTTCTGCTGAAAGCAGCATCAGTCCGGGTTAGTTTCATTCAAATCATGCAAGTTAGATTGCAAAACAAGGGCAAAAGTGTTTGGAAACGTAGATACGTTGGAGACGTATCAGCTCCCCCAAGCTTAAACCTTTGCTTGTCCTCAAGCAATTCAGTTGATAAACTGAAAGTGATAAAGAAAAACTTTTACAAACTCTGTTTGCTCTTGTTGTTGTAAATATGTAAAGCCAGCATTCAAGTTTTCAGCAAAGATTATGAACTAACCATATTCACAATAACACTTAGGTCTCCTATTTACTCATATCAATGGCATAATCAACTTGCGAGCAATAATAATAAATCTCGGATGACGACACTTTCTCAAAACAATCAAGATATGATATAACAAAATGGTATCTCGCTAGCCCTTTCTGTGACCACAAAACATAAATGCAGAGCACCTTTAAAGATCAAGGACTAACTAAACATTGTAATTGATGGTAAAAGAGATCCAGTCAAGTCATACCCAATATAAACTAATAGTAATGAATGCAAATGACAGTGTGCTCTCCAGCGGGTGCTTTTTAATAAGAGGGTGATGACTCAACATAAAAGTAAATAGATAGGCCCTTCGCAGAGGGGAGCAGGGATTTGTAGAGGTGCCAGAGCTCGATTTTAAAATAGAGATGAATAGCATTTTGAGCGGCATACTTTCACTGTCAACGCAACAACTATGATATGGCGATATCTTCCATACTACATACATTGTAGGTGGTTCCCAAACAGAATGGTAAAAGTTTATACTCCCCCACCACCAACAAGCATCAATCCATGGCTTGCACGAAACAATGAGTGCCTCCAACTAGCAACTGCCCTGGGGGGGGGGGTTGTTTAATTATTTTGATTTTCCTTGATCTTTTTGATCATGGGACTGGGCATCCCGGTTGAATGAGGAGCAGAGTCCACACCTCTTGAGAATAACCCACATTGCATGGAAGATACATACAGCCCTAGTTGAAACATGAGCTGCTTGAGCATACAAAACAGAATTTCATTTGAAGGTTTGGAGTTTGGCACATACAAATTTACTTGGAACAGCAGGTAGATACCACATATAGGAAGGTATGGTGGACTCATATGGAATAACTTTGGGGTTTATGGAGTTTGGATGCACAAGCAGTATTCCCACTTAGTACAGGAGAAGGCTAGCAAAAGACTGGGAAGCGACCAACTGAGAGAGCGACAACAGTCATGAACATGCATTAAAATTAATATACACCAGGTGCAAACATGAGTAGGATATAATCCACCATGAATATAAATATCGTGAAGGCTATGTTGATTTTGTTTCAACTACATGCGTGAACATGTGCCAAGTCGAGTCACTCAATTCATTCAAAGGAGGATACCATCCCATCATACCACATCACAATCATTTTAATAGCATGTTGGCACGCAAGCTAAACCATTATAAGCTCCTAGCTAATTAAGGATGGCATAAGCAACTATAATCTCTAAATGTCATTGCAAATATGTTTACTTCATAATAGGCTGAATCAGGAACGATGAACTCATCATATTTACAAAAACAAGAGAGGTCGAGTTCATACCGGCTTCTCTCATCTCAATCAGTCCATCATATATCGTCATTATTGCCTTTCACTTGCACGACCGAACGGTGTGTATAATAATAATAGTGCACGTGCATTGGACTAAGCTGGAATCTGCAAGCATTCAATTCAAGAGAGAAGACAAGGTAATATGGGCTCTAAATTAAATCAAGAATCATGCATATGAGAGCCAGTAAGCATTTTCATTATGGTCTTCTACTCTTGACCCCCAAAGGAAAGAAAAGAAATAGAACTATTTACACGGGAAAGCTCCCAACAAGCAAAAAGAAGAACGAGAAATCTTTTGGGGTTTTCATTTTAATTACTACTACAAGCATGGAAATTAAACTAACTAATTTTTTTGGGTTTTCTTTAAGGTTTATCAAACACACAAGAAGAAACCTAGAAAAAGAAATTAAACTAGCATGGATAATACAATGAAAGAGTATGAACACCGACAACTAGAATAGTGTGTGAACATGAATGTAAAGTCGGTGAGAAATGCATACTCCCCCAAGCTTAGGCTTTTGGCCTAAGTTGATCTAATGCCAAGGATAGCCTGGCTGATATCCGAAGTTATAACTGGGGTCGTATTGAGATGCCACAGCCAATGCCTCCTGACCTGCGGCATGTCGGCGAGCTGCCTCTGCTCTCCCCTCGTGTTTGGCTGCCTCCTCCCTGGTAACAACATATCTTTGTTTTGCCTGGTAATCAAAAAGAGAAGGAGCAGGGAGAGTAACATGGACAGCGCGACGTCTGTCAAAGATTAGTCAATACTGGAGGAATTGTTCATTCCTCACAAGAAAACGGTGTCTGACCATAGCGTCAAAATCTAAATAAGCGGGAGGCAACACCATATCACCCTCACGTGGGTGTATACCAAGATAATTAGCAACACGGGTCACATAAATTCCTCCAAATAAACCTCTAGATATACCATTATTATGCAACCTACGTGCAACTATTGCCCCCAAGTTGTAATCTTTATTACCTAATACATCACTCTTGAGGACACAAAGATCAGGGACACACATGTGACATGCTTCATCTTTACCATTAATGCATCTACTAATGAAGAGAGCAAAATAATGTATAGCAGGAAAATTAATGCTCCCTATGGTAGCTTATGCTACATCCCTAGATTCTCCCACAGTGATACTAGCTAGAAAATCTTTATATTCAGATTTGTGGGGTTCATGAACATTGCCCCACTGCGGGAGTTTGCAAGCAGTAGTAAAATCTTCTAGGTACATGGTATAAGATTCATCATAAATATCAAACAAGACATTCTGAGAATTACGCGAAGATGAAACTTTAAACGTTCTCACGAATGAATCAGTCAATTGGTAGTACTGAGGACACTTGTCTTGTATGAAGTCCTCAAGATCGGCGTTACGCACATACGCGTCAAATTCCTCCTTGATGCCTGCATTAACCATAAACTCTTATAATAGCCACTCACAAGCCCGCACTTTAGCTTCCCTTGGTGGTTCATTGTCTTGCTCGCGCATAGCACGCCTAGGTCCTCTCTTTGTTGAGGAACCACCTTGGTACATTCTCCTAGACATATTTCTTCCGCTGAAAAATTCTGAAATTTTTAGTAACTTCAAAATAAAAGTGAATAAAACTAAACAAGATTGATAGAAACTACTCCCACAAGTGCCTAGAGCCTATATCATGCATTAGAATTACTTGAGACCTCATAAATATGACATGCAAGCTCAAGAACAGGGTCCTCTATGCAGCAAAAATTTGTAATGAATAAAGCATTAGAACAAAAACTAATTGGACCAACGGAAGAGTCACATACCAAGCAACAATCTCCCAAAACAGTTTTGTGAATGGAGCTTTGAGCAAGGAGATCGAAAATCGTAGCAAAATCATCTAGAACTCGTGCTTGAGATGGATGGCGATTTTTTTGGGAGGAAGATGGAGTCCATGGGTGCAGGAATAAGTGGAGGGGGGCCACCGTGGGCCCACGAGACAGGGGGCGCGCCCAGGGGGTGTGGGCGCGCCCTCCACCCTCGTGGCCAGGTGCTTGCCCCCCTGCAGTGTTCTCAGTGCCTAAAATCCTCAAATATTCCATAAAAATCATACTAAATTTGCAGGGCATTTGGAGCACTTTTATTTTTGGGATATTTTTTATTGCATGGATAATTCAGAAAACAGACAGATAATAATATTTTTGCTTTATTTATTCTAAATAACAAAAAGTAAAAAGAGGGTACATAAGGTTGTGCCTTCTTGTTTCATTCATCTCATGATCATCAAAATGAATCCACTAACAAGGTTGATCAAGTCTTTTTAACAAACTCATTCTGAATAACACAGAACCGGAGAAATTTCGAATAACACTAGGTTACCTCAACGGGGATATGAACATCCCCAACAATAAGAATATCATACTTTTTCTTGACAGTAGGGAGAGGAAATCCAAAACCTCCAATAATGATAGTTGGAATTTTTCCAATAGAATTGATGTTAAGAACTTGAGGTTGTTTCCTCGGAAAGTGTACCATATGCTCATTACCATTAACATGAAAAGTGACATTGCCTTTGTTGCAATCAATAATAGCACCTGCAGTATTCAAAAAGGGTCTACCAAGGATAATCGACATACTATCGTCCTCGGGAATATCAAGAATAACAAAGTCCGTTAAGATAGTGACATTTGCAACCACAACAGGCACATCCTCACAAATACCGACAGGTATATCAGTTGATTTATTAGCCATTTGCAAAGATATTTTAGTAGGCGTCAACTTATTCAATTCAAGTCTATGATATAAAGAGAGAGGCATAACACTAACACCGGCTCCAAGATCACATAAAGCAGTTTTAACATAATTTCATTTAATGGAGCATGGTATAGTTGGTACCCCTGGATTTCCAAGTTTCTATGGTATTCCACATTTAAAAGTATAATTAGCAAGCATGGTGGAAATTTTAGCTTCCGGTATATTTCTTTTATTTGTAATGATATCCTTCATATATTTAGCATAAGGATTTACTTTAAGCATATCAGTTAAGCAAATATGTAAGAAGATAGGTCTAATCATTTCAGCAAAGAGCTCAAAATCCTCATCATCCTTTGTCTTGGATGGTTTAGGAGGAAAGGGCATGGGTTTCTGAACCCATGGTTCTCGTTCTCTACTGTGCTTCCTAGCAACAAAATCTCTTTTATCATAACGTTGATTCTTTGATTGTCGGTTATCAAGATCAACAACAGGTTCAATCTCTACATCATTATTATTGCTAGGTTGAGCATCAACATGAACATTATCATTAACATTATCACTAGGTTCATGTTCATCACCAGATTGTGTTTCAGCATCAGAAATAGAAATATTATTGGGATTCTCATGTGTGTCTAGAACAGGTCCACTAGAAGCATGCAAAGTCCTATCATTTTTCTTTTTCTTCTTTTTAGAAGGACTAGGTGCATCTAAATTATTTCTCTGAGAATCTTGCTCGATTCTCTGAGGGTGGCTTTCAGGATACAAAGGTTCCTGAGTCATTCTACCAGTTCTAGTAGCCACTCTAAAAGCAAAATCATGTTTATTATTCAATTCATCGAGCAAATCACTTTGAGCCTTAAGTACTTATTCAGCTTGAGTGGTAACCATAGAAGCATATTTGCTAATGAGTTTAAGTTCACCTTTAACTCTAGCCATATAATCACTCAAGCATCCTATCTCGAAAGCATTATTCTTTAATTCTCTACCAACATAAGCATTAAAACTTTCTTGTCTAGCCATAAAGTCATCAAATTCATCTAAGCATGGGCTATAAAATTTATTAGACGGGATTTCAACTTTATCACATCTATAGAGGGAATTTACCTTTACTACCTGTGTCGGGTTATCAAGACAATGTGTTTCTTTGATAGGCGGTATATTAAGACCATGTATTTCTTGAATAGGAGGTAAATTCTTAACATCTTCAGCTTTAATACCTTTTTCTTTCATTGATTTCTTTGCCTCTTGCATATCCTCAGGACTAAGAAATAGAACATCTCTCTTCTTTGGAGTAGGTTTAGGAATAGGCTCAGGAGTTGGCTCAATTGGTTCAGGAATTGCCTCAGGAATTGGCTCAGGAAGAGTCCAATTATTTTCATTTGTCAACATATTATTCAATAACAATTCAGCTTGGTCGACTGTTCTTTCCCTGAAAACACAACCAGCACAACTATCCAAGTCGTCCTTAGAAGCATCAGTTAGTCCATTATAAAAGATATCAAGTATTTCATTTTTCTTAAGAGGATGATCAGGCAAAGCATGAAGTAATCGGAGAAGCCTCCCCCAAGCTTGTGGGAGACTCTCTTCTTTGATTTGCACAAAATTATATATTTCCTACAAGGCAGCTTGTTTCTTATGAGCAGGGAAATATTTAGCAGAGAAGTAATAAATCATACATGGGGACTACGCACACAACCAGGATCAAGAGAATTAAACCAAGTTTTAGCATCACCCTTTAATGAGAACGTAAATATCTTAAGGATATAGTAATAGCGGGACTTCTCATCATTAGTAAGCAGGGTGGCTATATCATTCAACTTGGTAAGATGTACCACAATAGTTTCAGATTCATAGCCATAAAAAGGATCAGATTCAACCAAAGTAATTATCTCAGGATCAACAAAGAATTCATAATCCTTATCAGTAACACAGATAGGTGAAGTAGCAAAAGCGGGGTCATGTTTCATTCTAGCATTAAGGGATTGTTGCTTCCATTTAGCTAATAACTTCTTAAGATCATATCTATCATTGCAAGCAAAAATAGCTCTAGAAGCTTCTTCATCCATAACATAACCCTCAGGAACAACAGGCAATTCATAATTAGGGGAGAACCTTCATCATCACTGTCATTAATAACTTCATTCTCAATAATTCCATTCTCTCTAACCCTAGCAAATTGTTCATCAAGATATTCACCTAATGGCACAGTAGTATCAAGCATAGAAGTAGTTTCATCATAAGTATCATGCATAGAAGAAGTGGCATCATCAATAACATGCGACATATTGGAATTCATAGCAGTAGCAGGTTTAGCTGTCGCAAGCTTACTCAAAACAGAAGGAGAATCTAGAGCAGAGCTAGATGGCAGTTCCTTACCTCCCCTCGTAGTTGAGGGAAAAATCTTAGTTCTGGTGTCTTTCAAGTTCTTCATTGTGATCAGCAGATATAAATCCCAAGTGACTCAAAGAATAGAGCTATGCTCCCCGGCAATGGCACCAGAAATTAGTCTTCATAACCCACAAGTATAGGGGATCGTAACAGCTTTCGAGGGTAGAGTATTCAACCCAAATTTATTGATTCGACACAAGGGGAGCCAAAGAATATTCTAAAGTATTAGCAGTTGAGTTGTCAATTCAACCACACCTGGATAACTTAGTATCTGCAGCAAAGTATATAGTAGCAAAGTAGTATGATAGTAACAGTAACAGTGGCAAAAGTAACGATAGCAGTTTTGTAGTAATTGTAATAGTAGCAACGGAAAAGTAAATAAGCGAAGCACAATATGTGAAAAGCTCGTAGGCATTGGATCAGTGATGGATAATTATGTCGGATGTGATTCCTCATGTAATAGCTATAACATAGGGTGACACAGAACTAGCTCCAATTCATCAATGTAATGTAGGCATGTATTCCGAATATAGTCATACATGCTTATGGAAAAGAACTTGCATGGCATCTTTTGTCCTACCCTCCTGTGGCGGCAGGGTCCTAGTGGAAACTAAGGGATATTAAGGTCTCTTTTAATAGAGTACCGGACCAAAGCATTAACACCTAGTGAATACGTGAACTCCTCAAACTACGGTCATCACCGAGAAGTATCCCGATTATTGTCACTTCGGGGTTGTCGGATCATAACACATAATAGGTGACTATAGACTTGCAAGATAGGATCAAGAACTCACATATATTCATGAAAACATAATAGGTTCAGATCTGAAATCATGGCACTCGGGCCCGAGAGAGATTAGGGCTTGGCAGCGGCTCCATATCGTAAAACGCGATGAAACTTTCTCTCTGATTTTTTCTCCGTGAAACGAAATATATGGAGTTGGAGTTGAGGTCGGTGGAGCATCAGGAGGCCCACGAGATAGGGGGCGCGCCCAGAGGGAGGGGGCGCGCCCCCCACCCTCGTGGACAGGGTGTGGGCCCTCGGGCCTTGATTCTTTCGCCAGTACTTTTTATATTATCCAAAAGTTATCTCCATGGATTTTCAGGTCATTCCGAGAACTTTTGTTTTCTAGACATTAAACAACACCATGGCAGTTCTGCTGAAAACAGCGACAGTCCGGGTTAGTTTCATTCAAACCATGCAAGTTAGAGTCCAAAACAAGGGCAAAAGTGTTTGGAAAAGTAGATACGTTGGAGACGTATCACCCATGACATACCGAGACCTCGATTTCAACTTATTTTTTGGGTCCATCATGTACGTACCGGCCTATGGGCCTCCCAGCGTAGGTTTTACTTTTTCTTAAAGATCGGCAACTCAATGTATTTTTTTAATAAAACATAGATCTCTGTTCCATTTATCTATATATAAGAATAATAATGTTGTGTCCAATTTATGTTTTCCCTTCTCCACATTATATATATTTATATTATTACTATCATCGTATATTTAATAGAGACTTATATATACATTATAAAAACATCCCACGTCTTATTAACTTATAAAAGTAAATGTTTAACAAAAGTTGGCAAGGAAAATCCTGGTTGTTTTTGACTTACAGGCAAGGAAAATCCCGGTGATTGCGTACAAAAGCTCGCGAAGGTTTTAAGGACCAATTTATTAATAACACGCTCATTTTTCTTTTGAGCAATAACTCGCTAATTTGTTAATTTTATATATAAAAAATGTGTCGCTCTGGTTTATTTTTTGATACTAATTGCTCCTTCTAACCTAACATTATATATAGAACAAGCCCAACTTATTTGTGTATTTCAAGAAAGTGCGAATGGGCTGGGATTTCTTAGAAAATATTAAATGGGCTGCATTGATACGAAATTATTTGTTCACCCAGCCCAGCAAATGGACTGTAAATTCTAGAAAACATGAGTTAAATATATGCCAGATTTTTGTAGGTTGACATGTGGGCCTATAGGTCCAAGCCAATGAAAGGGGTTGTCAACTTAGTCAACAAATGATTCTGACATCCACGGCCATTGGATTTATATCCAACGGCCAGCATGCACCTTCAATCTCTTTTCTTCTTCCTCCAGCGTCGCTGGGACCGCCTGTTCCGGCCTCCTGCGGCTAGCGGCTCTGCTTAGCACGCATCGCTGCGAAGCGCTACCCCACCACCGGCCAGGCTTTCCCTCCACCCCTCCACCCCTCCTGTTATTCTCCACCGACTGCAGCCCCATGCTACACCAGAACCAGTTATAACCCTTGTACTCATGTCAATCTACGACTCCACTGCCATGTCTTCCCATCTCCGGGTCGTTCCCGTCCGGGGCTTCGCCATCGTCCATGGCTTCGCTCCGCTCGTCACGGCGTGGGTCAACAAACGAGAGTCTTCGAAAGAGGACTGTACATGGAGAGCCTAACAGCTGGGCCACGAGGTCCATGGTCGCATGCCAGGAAAGTACCTCCTCGTTAAGCTGAAAAAAATGTTTCCTCCCCATGACAGCTAGGCCCACCGGCTGTATCTTCGCATGGAAGGAAGTGCATCCTTGTTATGCGAAAAAACTATTCCTCCCAATGACAGCTGGGACTCGGCAGATTTGGTGGCTAACTTGTGGGCCTACAAAGCTGACGCGTACGCAGGGCATTGTCAACTTAATCAACAAATGATTCAAGCAGTTGGACCGCTAGATGTTAATCCAACATCCATGCTGCTTCTTCAACATGTGTTCTTGATCCTGTCTCCCGTGGGTAGCAGTGCCGATGCGCACCCAAACTAGTCAAGTTTCCGACTCATCTCCATCTGCGACTCCACTGTCATGTCTTCCCCATCTCCGGGTCGTTCTAGTATGGGGCTTCGCCGTCAACCACCGGCCTTGATGAGCTCGGCATGGTGTGGTCAACATGGTCAACAAACGAGAGTCATCGGAAGATGACTGTATGTGAGAGGCTGACAGTGGGGACGCACCATCCCCATGGATGCATGCATGCAACTGCAGCCTTTTTACCCTGAAAATAAATGTTTTCTCCCCCTGACAGCTTGGACCCACCAGCTACATCTTCACATGCAAGGAAATGCGTCCTTATTATGGGCAAAAAAATGATTCGCCCCTGACAGCCAGGACCCAGCAGCTATATCTTCGCACGCAAGGAAGGGCATCATTATCCTCCCTGACATCTGGGACCCACCCGGTCGAAGCGTACGTAGCGTTGTCTGTCTTGTTGTGAACGTGTATGTACATACTGGTCGATCGGTCGCTCTGCAACGATAAACCGTGTCCGAGTAAGTAGTGGCACATGTCATAGTAGAGCCCCCACATAGCAGTTCAGGTTGTCCCGTCTAAACCGTGTACATGTACATACAGCCATATGCCAAAAAAGACGGCCATGTACGTACATATGAGCGGGGTCTCAAAATGCGTACTCGCGCATACAAACGGCGAGGGCTCGTGTACATGGAGAGGCAACGGACGACAGCGACGTTGTCCTGTTCATCTTTAGCTAAGTTGATGGGTCAGAACGGAGGAAACAGTGACGTGTTCGCCAGGAGGCAAGTGACTGGGTCGGAATGCATCCTGTTCATTGGGAGGCAACAGACTGGGTCAGAACGGTTCGTGTTCAATGGGAGCCAACTGGCTTGGACGGAACAGCCAGAACGGGGTTTGGCGTACGGCAAAACGGAGGAAAATGGCCTTGTGTTCGACCACGTACGGTCGAAACAGGGTCCTGTTCATCAGGAAAGGTCTGGCATACCACAGAACGGAGGAAACGAACTTGTGTTTGAGCTCCTACGGTCAAAACGGGGTGATGTTGATCAGGAGGGGTGTGGCGTACCACAAAACGGAGGAAACGGACTTCTCCTCGACCTCCTACGATCGAAATAGGGGTCTTGTTCATTGGAGGCGTGTGGAGTACCGTAAAACGGGACTCCACGGGCTACTATTCATCAACCGTCTACTACCTTGCTCCAGCCCCCACGAGCTACTGTTCATCCACCGTCGACCTCCTCCAGCCTCCACATGTGACTGTTCATCCATGGCGTCTCCCTCTTGCCTCCACCAGCTACTGTTCATCCATGGGCTCATGTTCATCCAGCCTCCACCGGCTATTGTTCAACCAACCATCCAAAGGATACTATTCATCCAGCCCTCCATCGGCTACTGTTCAACCAGCCCTCCACGGGGTCCTATTCATCCATCCCCAACCGGCTCGATCGGGGTCATGTTCATCCAGTGGCAACGACCTCTACACCCCCACGGGATCTTGTTCATCCAACCCCCACCGGGAACTGTTCATCCAACCCCCCACAACCCTCATTCTTCATCAAGAGGTAGAAGGTTCGATCGGCTTCAGTTAGCAGCAGTAGCGAAGGAATCGCTCGATCGGGTTTAGTTAACAGCAAGGGATCCATCGGGGTTTAGTAACGTAGCTAGTGCAATAGCTCGGGTTCATTAGGCGAACGCCTTGCTTGGGTTCAGTTAGAGTGCAACGCCTCGCACACACGTGTGTACGTGTACGAGAGAAACATGCAAACCTCCGTGCATTGCTCGGCCCCGGCCACCCACCGTAACCAGGAACTCCTCGAAATTTTCCTCGCCCTTGCTTCTACCATGATTTTTCCCATCATGGACGACCCAAAGAATGTCATGCAGGTGCGTCTCGGGCCCACCCAGGATGAAAAGCCCATTTTCTGTCATGATTTTTTGTCATAGAAGTAGGAGCCCACCACATCTATAATGATATCGGGTTTTGTCATAATTATTGTCATAGTAGTGTCATAAGTATGATAGAAAAAAAATCGTTTGGCCCAAAATGTCACTGATGTGCCTTTTTGTAGTGCATGGGAAACATCGGCCACCGCTCACCGCCTCGTAAGCGGTACGAGCACGCAAAAGAGAAATTTATTTTGAAAATTAGAGATGGCACATGCAAATTTGCTTAGAACATCACGGAAATACCGCATATAGGTAGGTATAGTGGACTCATATGGCAAAACTAGTTTAAAGGGTTTTGGATGCACAAGTAGTGATCATACTTAGTGCAAATGAAGGCTAGCAAAAGATTGAGAAGCGTCTAACAAAGAAACGAAAAATCTCGTAAGTGAGCATTAAGCATAACTAACACAGAATAATGCAGCACAAGTAGGATGTAATTTCATTGCATAACTATTGACTTTCGTGCTTGCATAGAAAATCACAAACCTTAACACCAATATTCTTACTAAAGCATAATTACTCATCAACATGACTCACATATCATATCATCATATCTCAAAACCATTACAAAAAACCAAGTTTATTTTTTCCAATGATCTTGATGGAAGTTTTTATTATATCCTCCTTGGATATCTATCACTTTGGGACTAATTTCATGTGTTGCTTTTAATAAGCTCAAACAAATAAAAGTGAAGAACATGAGCATAGTATTGCTTTCTCGCAAAATAATTTAAGTGAAGCAAGAGAGAATTTCTTAAAAAAATTACTAACTCCCAAATAAATCTAAGTGAAGCATGAGAGCATCTCTTCAAAATTAACAAAGTGCACCATGCTCAAAAAGATATAAGTGAAGCACTAGAGCAATTCCAACGCTCTAAAAAATTAAGTGAAGCATAGGAGCAAGCATATCACATTTTTTGGCTCTCTCAAAAAGGCGTATCCAGCAAGGATTCAAGACTTAAAACACAAAGCAAAATAAGCAAAAACTAATATCATACAAGACGCTCCAAGCAAAACTCATAATATGTGAGAATAAAAATATAGCTCCAAGTAAAATATCGATGGTTGTTAGAAGAAAGAGGGGATGCCACTCGGGGGCATCCCCAAGCTTAGTTGCTTGCTACTTCTTGAATATTATCTTGGGGTGCCTCGGGCATCCCCAATCTTAGTCTTTTGCTAATTCTTATTCCTTCATCCATCATAATATCACCCAAAACTTGAAAACTTCAATCACACAAAACTCAACAAAACCTTCGTGAGATCTGTTAGTATAAGAAAGAAAACCACTAATATAAGTTGCAAACCCATTCATATTTTATTTTTGCATTATACCTACTGTATTCCAACTTCTCTATGGCAAAAACACTTCAAAGAAAACTATAGAATCATCAAAACAAGCACACAACACAAAGAAAACAGAATCTGTCAAAAACAGAACAATCTGTAGCAATATGGATACATCGAATACTTCTGTAAGCCCAATTGTTTTGAAAAAATAGGAAAACATGAATAATTTGTCAATTACTCTTCTGCAAAAAGAACCAACTCAAAATCACTCTTCTGTTAAAAATGAGAATTATTTTCGTGAGCGCAAAAGTTTCTGTTTTTCAGCAAGATCAAATCAACTCTCACCCAAATCATTCTAAAGGCTTTGCTAGGCACAAACACTAATTTAAATCACAAAAACACATCAAATCATAGGCATAATTGTGCATTTTATTGAAAAATTCAAGAAAACCAAAAAGAACAAAATACAAGTTGGGTTGCCTCCCAACAAGCGCTATCGTTTCACGCCCCTAGCTAGGCATAATGCGAAGGATCAAAGTGTTGTCATCTTTATCCTTGTTTTCCTTGGGGTGTTTTTGTCAGGGGGTTTTGCAAATAAAACATAAAACATATTATCCATGGAAACCTTAGCACTATCAAGTTGCTTATCATCATAACCCTTTTGATTTCCGGCAGCAATCCAAGAATAGTGTTGATTAACATCATTGAAAACTTATTGGATCATGTCTAAAACAGGTACTTGATTTTTATGGTTCTCATCATAGATTTGATTATTCCCAAGAAAATGTCTCAAATCATAATCACTATTAAAAAGAATTTCATCTATCACGGGTTTTTCACAATTTACACCATAAAAATCAAAGATTTCTCTAGCTTCCTGTATTATGTAGTCAAATTCATTCATGATAACAAGAGTGGCTAACCTTTTAGATTTAGGATTCTTTATAACGGATAACTCATAGAACAATCATCAAGACTTAATTTTCCAACACAACTGAAGAATTCTTGGATATGTTCTTTTCCCATAAAATTACCTTGCCCCAAGACAAAAGTTTTGGCATCCAGATTACCCGTACACTCCATTTTAGGAGTTAGGCCATCATCTGTTTCTGCCATACCAAAATCACTCATGATTGCAAGCAAAAAAGATAGATCTGGCAAAAAAACGGCGAACCGAAAAGAGGGCGAATAGAACGGCAATTTTTTGGGAAGTGGAGGAGAGGAAAATGAGAGGCAAATGGCAAATAATGTAAATTGCAAGGAGATGACATTTGTGATTAGGAACCTGGTTGATGTTGATGATGTCTCCCCGACAACGGCGCCAGAAATTCCTTTTGATGTTTGCTTGAACTACGTCGGTATTTCCCCAAAGAGGAAGGGATGATGCAGCACAACAACGGTAGGTGTTTCCCTCAATGATGACACCAAGGTTATCAAAGCAGTAGGAGAACCACGCAACACCACGTAAACAGCTCCTGCACACAAAGAACAAATACTTGCAACCCGACGTAAGAGAGGGGATGTCAATCCCTCACGGGTAAAAAGATAAATAAAATTGTAGTAGATTGGATAAATAGATCTCATAGTAATGCGAGATAAAATAAATTACTAAAAATTGCAGCAAGGTATTTTTGTATTTTTGGTTTAATTGAACTGGAAATAAAAGCAAATAAAAATAGAAAGGCAAATATATTAAAGAAGAGACCCGGGGGCCGTAGGTTTCACTAGTGGCTTCTCTCAAGAAAAATAGCAAATGGTGGAATAGCAAATTACTGTTGGGTAATTGATATAACTTCAAATACTCATGACGATATCCAGGTAATGATCATTATATAGGCATCAATCCAAGATTAGTAGACCGACTCCTGCCAGCATCTACTACTATTACCCCACACATCGACCGCTATCCAGCATGCATCTAGTGTATTAAGTTCATGGAAAAATGGAGTAATGCAATAAGAATGATGACATGATGTAGACAAGATATATTTATGTAGAAATAGACCCCATCTTGTTATCCTTAATAGAAACGATACATACATGTCATTTCCCCTTCTGTCACTGGGATCAAACACCATAAGATCGAACCCATCACAAAACACCTCTTCCCATTGCAAGATAAATAGATCAAGTTGGCCAAACAAAACCCAATTATCGGAGAAGAAATACGAGGATATAATCAATCATGCATATAAGAGGTAAAAGAAGACTCAAATAACTTTCATGGATAAAAACATAAATCTAATCATAAACTCAAAGATCATCGGATCCCAACAAACACACCACAAAAAGAGTTACATCATATGGATTTCCAAGAGACCATTGTATTGAGAATCAAGAGAGAGAGAGAGAGAGAGAGAGAGAGAGAGAGAGGAAACCATCTAGCTAATAACTACGGACCCGTAGGTCTACAATGAACTACTCACGCATCATCGAAGAGGCACCAATGGACATGATGAACCTCCATGATGGTGTTTAGATTGGATCTGGTGGTTCTGGAACTTGCGGCAGCTGGAATTGATTTTCATCAACTCCCCTAGGCTGGAATATTGGGTTATTTATAGAGCAAAGAGGCAGTGTGGGAGGCCACCGAGGTGGACATAACCCACCTGGGTGCGCCTGGGCCCCCAGGCGCGCCCTGGTGGGTTGTGCCCCCCATGGGGCACCCCTCTGGTGCTTCTTCGGCCCATCTTGTGTCTACTAGTCCAGAAACAATCCACAAAAAGTTTCGTGCGTTTGGACTCCGTTTGGTATTGATTTCCTTTGATGTAAAAGAAGCAGAAAATAGCAACTGGCACTGGGCACTATGTCAATAGGTTAGTACCAAAAATGATATAAAATGATTGTAAAACATCCAAGATGATAATATAACAACGTGGAACAATAAAAAATTATAGATACCTTGGAGATGTATCATAGATCAACTCTATAATCCCCATATACACAAGTAATATAATCGAGTAGGACCTAGGGTTTTACCTCTTAGAGAGGGCCCGAACCTGGGTAAATGTTGTGTCTCGCGTCGCTTGTTCCCCATTGATCCACCGGTTTTGACACCGACATTGGTGCTTTCATTGAGAGTTCCGCTGTTGGATCGCCAAAGGATCTATGGCTCGCCTGATCATCGGATATGAAATCAACAATGGGGGCATCTTCATCCCCGGCCAGCTTTTCGTGTTTGGCAGCATCGTTCTGCACACCAACTTAACCGGTCATCTCGACCAGGTCGATAACTTCGCCCCTAAGCGCTGTAGCAGGTTCGGTAACCTAGAGTACGTCACTAACGCTCAGAGCAATTTGATATTCACATGCTTCTCAACCTCATCCGAGACGCCCATGGACCTCTTCCCGATCCGACCTCAGGAACTCTTGCCCCGCATCCAGCATCAGGCCTAGATGCGACCTCCACGTCCAAAGACCGAGAGTCATCCCCGGCCGGACTCGCTTTCCTTATCGCGGACCTGTCTTTGAGCCTCGTCGTGGGTGCGGCGTTCGAAGACCGTGAGTCATCATCGATCGGACACCCTCCCCCTTGCCGCGGACCCGACCTTGAGCATTGACGCAAGTTCTGTGTCCAAATACCGGGAGTTAGCCTCGGCTGGACTCGCACCTCGCCTCACCATCACACCGGAGGTCAACTCCAAAGAAACCTGATGCATTGGCCCGGCTAGTCTCACACTGATAAATGAGGTGCTAGACCGGATGCAGATGATGACTATCTTGGATGGCCCATCCTCGGCTTATACTCTGCAGGGCCTCAGGCAAGCCACAGGGAATTTTACGTCCCACCCACCACGCACTTAGTAGCCACTGTCGAAGACTTAACTGACATGCTAGACTACGTCTCCGAGGAGGCCGAGGACATGGACGACGAGAGCCAAGCCATGGCCCATGTTGACACTAGCCCTCCCATAACCGGCCAATGGACGACCACCTCCACCTATGATGTTTACATGGTGAACACCCCCAAGGACAACGGAGATGGTGTAGATCGGGGACGGCACCCCTAGGAGAGATAGCAACAAGCCTGGCGAGGAGCCGCCCAAATGCTGAAGACAATGCTGAAGATCCAAGGGGCGTCTTGGTAGGGAAAGCAACACGGGTACCAGAGACGATGACACCCCCGAGAACATGGAAGACCTCGATGACCCTGATACCCCTGAACAATAGCCTAATGACCCGAAGGAGCTCGAGGATCAGCATAACCCCAAGGACCTCAATGACTCCGAAGGCAGCAACTACATGCCTCTCTCCAAAGAGGAGGTCAGCCTTGGAGCTAAAGACTTTATAGTCCCAGAGGATCCATTGGACCAAGAGCGGTTCAAACAACATCTCATAGCCATTGCACGAAGCTTGAAAAGGAAGTAGCACCAGCTGAAGGCTAAATAAGATACCCTCACCGACAGATGAACAAAAGTCCTAGCAACCTAAGAAGGGTACGACTAAGAGTGACAGACCAAAAGCTACCCAAAGAGGAAATTAGTGCCACAATTCGACGACGAGGCCCTCGAGCCCTTACCACCAAGATGAACTCAGGGTTACCAGCTTGACTGCCCCCTGTGGCCGGACAACATGGGTACCAAGCTTGGCGCGCCCGAGACCATAGAACATAGGATCAGCGCGGGCCGAGATGGTAGCCGACCTCCAACGCGACATAGCCCGGTTTAGGGGCGCAAATCACCCACTATGTTTCTCTAATGAGGTGATATAACACCAATTCCCAGAAGGGTTTAAACCCGTCAACATCAAGCCATACGACGGCACTACAGACCTGGCCATGTGGATCGAAGACTTCCTTCTCCACATTAATATGGCTCGATAAGATGACCTCCACACCATCAAATATCTTCCACTAAAACTCAAAGGACCAGCTTGACATTGGTTAAACAGCCTCCCAGAGGACTCCATAGGGAGCTGGGAAGAGCTCGAGGATGCTTTCCTAGCTAACTTTCAAGGCACCTATGTCCGACCTCCGGATGCTGATGACATAAGCCATGTGGTTCAATAGCCCGGTGAGTCAGCACGGCAGTTTTCGAATCTGTTTTTGACCAAAAAGAACCAGATCATCGACTGTCCGGACGCCGAAGCCATAGCCACATTCCAGCATAGTATCTGAGACGAATGGCTCGCACGCCAGCTCGGCCAAGACAAGCCAAGGACAATGGTAGCACTTACCTCCCTTATGACCCGCTTTTGCATGGGTGAAGATAGCTGGTTGGCTCATCAAAGGACCAGTCCCGAGGACCCCGGCACTTCAGAAGTACGGGATGGCAATGGAAAGTCATGGCGCAATAAAAATAAGCGTCGACACAATGGCACCAACGGCGATGAAACGACAGTTATTGCCGGACTCCGCAATTCCAAATCAGGACCGCGGAAGAAACCCTCTAAAGGGAACCAGGATGGACCCACTAGGTTGGACACAATTCTGGAAAAGCCATGCCAGATCCACGGCATGCCTGACAAGCCAGCCAACCACACCAACCACAACTATTGCGTGATAAAACATGACAAACAACGGGGGCCAGAAACAATTCCCTTTTGAGGTGAAGACGGTGAATATGATCTATGCCACCCACATACCCAAGAAATAGAGGAAACATGGACTTTGGGACATCTACGCCGTAGAGCCTGTAGCCCCGAAATTTAACCCATGGTCGGCATGTCCGATCACTTTCGACCGCATGGACCATTCGACCAGTATCCGTCATGGAGACTTGGCGGCCCTGGTACTCGACCCTATTATTGATTGGTACCACCTCACTAGAGTCCTCATGGATGGAAGCAGTAGCCTCAATCTGATATACATAGAAAGGGTATTGATCCGCCAAGGATCAAACCAAGTAATACCACCTTCAAAGGGGTAATCCCAGGCATTGAAGCCCGCTTCTTGGGCACCCTTACACTAGAAGTAGTGTTCGGCTCTCAGGAAAACTTCCGCGGCGAAGACTTGATCTTCGATATCGTCCCCTTTCACAGTGGCTATCACGCCCTTCTAGGCCGGACGACATTCGCTCGATTCAATGCCATCCCCCATTACGCCTATCTAAAGTTAAAGATGCTCGGACCAAAGGGCGTCATCACAATCAATGGCTATATGGAGCGCTCACTCCGGACCGAGAAGCATACCGCAGCTCTGGTAGCCGAAGTCCAAAGCAATATCGAGGGGCCCAAGTACTAGCCCACCGTCAAGGCACATGAACTAAGGAAACGTGCCCGAGCTCTATCTCTGTTTAAGGAGCCTCCCTATGATCCACATAAATAGGGATACACGCCCCACAACATGCCCACCCCAACTACACACTACGTGCCTCGCTAGCACAACTTCACGCTCAAAATACCATGGGCAGCCGTGGGGCCTAAACACCAAGTGTTTGGTTCAACCGCACTATGGACAAATACGTCTTCATACGTCGAACAAGTACCATCCAGAACCTATCCGGCATTAAGCCAGAACAAATGTGGCGATCTCTCAAGGCTCCTTATCAAGGGCCCGTTGTCCGATGACCACCCCCTGCACAGAGTTCTCCCTCCCAACAGAAACAAAGGTGCAGACATGCAGTAGGGCACAATAGGGGCATCAACCCACATATCAAGGCCCCGCATAAACCTTCCATCTGTAAAGTTTCTTTTTTATTATTCATACAATGTAATTGTATTAGAGGTTTCGGCAGTTCAAATTGTACAGCTAGACGTCATGAGCTTATCAGAAATAAAGCAAACCTTTTACAGTCCTCCTATAGTTATCTATACTGCACCCTTTTTCCTGCTCTTCGACTCCGTCATAAGCCAGTTTGGCACATATTTGCTCTAATATGCAATCATCTAATAAACTGGGGGCTCGACTGTAACACTCTGCCTATGCATCAAGTTCAGCACCTTTTTTCTTCTGTGTTCGGTGTCTCGGATCTAGCATTATATTAATCAGTTCTGAATTATATCTTTGGTCAATAGTTGGGTTGTCCCGCTCCTGTGCTTACCTTCTTATGTTCCGCATGTTTGGCTAATAAGGTAACGGGAGAACCATTGCGATTGTACTTCTGGCAAGCCCGGTTAAGTACCTCAGTGGGTAAAGCCGAAAATTGACTGTCATAATAAGTGAGAACTAGTCGGTGATCTGATGATAAGTGTTAAACTAAAAATCGTTGGAGATTACACCGTGTAATACAAAGGGCATGCCTTCAGCCAAACCAAGTGATAAAGGTGTATACCTCAGATTTTCCGAACATCACAACCACTAGGGACTAGTCACCAGCCCCCGTTGTCAAGCTCCTATGGCTAAGTGAAAGCAATAAAGCCGCATAGTCTGATTGCCTCATTTCCCTCCCACACCATCGCCTTCGGGTGCCGAGACGTCGGCTAAGGGTCAGAGTACGGAGGACGAAACACCCTCCGTGGTATCTATGGAGCTAAAGCCGACGACTGGTAACTTTATAATAAAATAGGCCGCACATGAGTCAAAATACAATCAATAAAAGGCAAGTATGATAAAGCATACAAATTAAACACGTTTTAAAGCATAAGGTTCAACCACAGTTTAATACATGATGGCACGATCATTCGAGGGGTACATCCTTCGAACATTGGGCCTCTGCCGCCCGAGCACCGTCCATTACAATGGAGAAATACTTCTTGGGGCGCATGTGATCCTTTCCAATGGGCGGAGGTCCACTAGCCATCTCGACTGGCTTGATCTTCATCCAATGCACCATAGTCTTTGGGAGTGTCATCCGAGCCCCTTCACTGCACACAAAGAGCTTAACATTATCAACCCTAGACCTGGCGTCACGCAACTTCTGCACCAAGCTACAATAGCTGCTCGGTATTGGCTCTGTTGGACACAACGGGACACAAAGGTTCATGGCTGCTCTCAGCCATCTGGTGCAGCTCTATTAGTTGCTTCATATGGTTTCCCAGGAGGGGAGGGTGCTCGGGCGCCTGGAACTGCGCCCAGAACAGCCTATGTTTGGTATCACCCTCCCGAGCGGCCTAGTACCTTGTTGTGTCCTCCGCACTCCTCGGGAGCTCTGCAAATGCGCCTGTAGAATGCCAGACTCGTGTGAGCAATGCGAATCTATGGCCGCCAAAGACACTCTGCAGTAAGTATGACTTACCATCTGCAATTTCCTTTACTTGTCGGAGCTCCTGTCGGGCACCCCGCGTCTCCGTCCCCGCTTCTCAGATCTCCTACTACACCTTCGGTAGCTCGGTGGCATAATCCTTATTCTTCTGCTCAAGTTCATCACATTTCATGATGGTGTCCTGATGTCTACTACGCAACCTTCTTCTTGTAGACTCGTGTTGGGCCTCCAAGCGCAGAGTTTTGTAGGACAGTAGCAAATTTCCCTCAAGTGGATGACCTAAGGTTTATCAATCCGTGGGAGGCGTAGGATGAAGATAGTCTCTCTCAAACAACACTTGTTGGAAATATGCCCTAGATGCAATAATAAATTAGTTATTATTATATTTCCTTGTTCATGATAATCGTTTATTATCCATTATAATTGTATTGAAAGGAAACTCAGATACATGGGTGGGTACATAGACAACACCATGTCCCTAGTGAGCCTCTAGTTGACTAGCTCGTTGATCAATAGATGGTAATGGTTTCCTGACCATGGACATTGAATGTCGTTGATAACGGGATCACATCATTAGAAGAATGATGTGATGGACAAGACCCAATCCTAAGCCTAGCACAAAAGATCGTGTAGTTCGTATGCTAAAGCTTTTCTAATGTCAAGTATCATTTCCTTAGACCATGAGATTGTGCAACTCCCGGATACCGTAGGAATGCTTTGGGTGTACCAAACGTCACAACATAACTGGGTGGCTATAAAGGTGCACTACAGGTATCTCCGAAAGTGTCTGTTGGGTTGGCACGAATCGATACTGGGATTTGTCACTCCAGTTGACGAAGAGGTATCTCTGGGCCCACTCGGTAGGACATCATCATAATGTGACCAAGGGGTTGATCACGGGATGATGTGTTATGGAACGAGTAAAGAGACTTGTCGGTAACGAGATTGAACAAGGTATCGGCATACCGACGATCAAATCTCAGGCAATTACAATACCGCTAGACAAAGGGAATTGTATACAGGATCGATTGAGTCCTTGACATCGTGGTTCATCCGATGAGATCATCATGGAACATGTGGGAGCCAACATGGGTATCCAGATCCCGTTGTTGGTTATTGACCGGAGAATGTCTCGGTCATGCCTGCATGGTTCCCGAACCCGTAGGGTCTACACACTTAAGGTTCGATGACGCTAGGGTTATAAAGGAAGTTTGTATGTGGTTACCGAATGTTGTTCGGAGTCCCGGATGTCACGAGGAGTTCCGAAATGGTCCGGAGGTAAAGATTTATATATGGGAAGTCCTGTTTTGGTCACCGGAAAAGCCTCGGGTTTTATCGGTAACATACTGGAACCACCGGGTGGGTCCCGGGGGTCCACCAAGTGGGGCCACCGGCCCCGAAGGGCTGCATGGGCCAATTGTGGGAGGGGATCAGCCCCAGGTGGGCTGGTGCGCCCCCCCACAAGGGCCCAAGGCACCTAGGGTTTGGGGAAGGGGGTGCACCCACCTAACTTGGGGGGCAAGTTTCCCCTCTTCCCCCCTGGCCGCACCCTAGATGTGTTTTGGGATGGCCGCCGCCCCTAGGGGTGGAACCCTAGGTGGGGGCGCAGCCCTCCCTCTCCACCTATATATACTTGAGGACTTTAGGGCTGCCAAGCTATGAGTTTCACCTCTCCCTGGCGCAGCCCTACCTCTCTCCCTCCTCCTCTCCCGCGGTGCTTGGCGAAGCCCTGCAGGATTTCCATGCTCCTCCACCACCACCACGCTGTTGTGCTGCTGCTGGATGGAGTCTTCCTCAACCTCTCCCTCTCTCCTTGCTGGATCAAGGCATGGGAGACGTCACCGGGCTGTACGTGTGTTGAACGCGGAGGTGCCGTCCGTTCGGCACTAGGATCTCCGGTGATTTGGATCACGACGAGTACGACTCCTTCAAACCTGTTCTCTTGAACGCTTCCGCTTAGCGATCTACAAGGGTATGTAGATGCACTCTCCTTCCCCTCGTTGCTGGTTTCTTGTAACGCCCCGGATTCGATGCGCCAGGTGTCTGCCAGTTATTCACCATCGTTTCCATGTCATTTGCTTGCGTGTTGCATTTTATCATGTCATCATGTGCATTTCATTTTGCATACGTGTTCGTCTCATGCATCCGAGCATTTTCCCCGTTGTGAGTTTTGCGATCTGACACTCCTATGCCCTCCGGCGTTCCCCTTTTGTCTCCTGTTGTGTGCGGGTGTTAAACTTTCTCGGAATGGACCGAGATTTGCCAAGCGGCCTTGGTATAGCACCGGTAGACCGCCTGTCAAGTTTCGTGCCATTTGGAGACCGTTTGATACTCCAACGGTTAACCGGGTAACCGTAAAAGCCCTCTTTGTGTTGCAGCATAACACCCCTCCAAAGTGGCCCAAAACCCATCTGAACCCCCTCCATGCTCTCCGTCGTTCGATCACGATCGCGTGGCCGAAAACCGCTCCTCATTTGGACTCTCCTAGCTCCCAGAAACTATATATATGCCCTCCCCGAAAATCCCGCAGTCCAACCCAAGCCTCCCCTTCCTCTGCGCCGCCGGACACATCTCCCCGGCTACCCAGACATGTCCGCCGCTGCCCCTGCCCAATCCGGAGCCGCCACATGTCCGCCGCCGTCGTCCCCGTGGCCGCGGCCCGCCGAGCCCATCGCGGGCCCGCGCGAGCCCGACCGCGCCCGCCGCCGCGCCTCGCAGGCCTGAGCCGCTCGCTGTTCGATCCCGCCGGTTTCCGCCGCGGGCGCTGCCCCTCCGGTGCCGCCAGCGCCCCGTCGCATCTGCCTGGTGGCCGCGCCGCCCGGCCGCGCCCCGCGCGCTGCCGTCCCCGCCGCCAGCGCCTCCCGCCCGTGCCCGGGTACCCCGCGCCGCCGGAGCCCATCTGGCTCGCCGGAGCAAGCCGGCCGCCGCCTCCATCCGCCTCCACCACGCCGCCCTGCCGTCTGGCGCCCCTCTGCCGCGCCTCCCGAGCCCCTCCACCGCCGTCGCCGCGCTGCCCTGCGCCGGATCCGGCGAGATCCGACCGGAGGTGGTCTCCCCGGGCCCTTCCTCTCCATCTCCAGCGAAGCCCCGGCCAGATCCGCCACCGCCTCGATATCCGTGCAAGCTAGAGTTTGACCCCGAAATTCCTGAAATATTTTGCATAATGTTGCCCTGTTCATCGCATCATATCTCTGCATCCGTAGCTCCGTTTTGTGCGTGTAATATGTCAAATTGTTCGCCTCAATGAGTACTTCATTTCATCCCATTGCATCATGTTCATTTGAGCTCATCTTGATGCCTGAATCATCGTTGCAAGAGTGCTTCATAATGTTAGTTCATGTTTCTTAACAGAATGTGTGCATTTGTCATTTTTGCTACATTTATTGTGTGCATCTTATGGGCATGAGCTCTACATGTGATTTGAACTATGCCATGTCTTCTCTACAGAGGTGCTTACCATGTATTTTTGTGATCAATGTGGTGACTAGAACAAGCATGCAAACTAGGCTTCGTGATGGTGCTGATTTCTATCCATGTTCTGCTGTTATTTTCATGCCATGTAAACCTGATGCTATAGAGAGATCCAAGCATATTTTGAGATACTTCAGTAAGGATGTTTTGAACATATGGTTATGCTCTATCCATTCATGACCCTTTTTGCAATTATGGAGTAGTCCAGCATGTCATTTGCTTACTCTACTTTTGCTACAAACTGTTTCCTGGCAGATTGTTTACATGTTATTCAATTTTGCCAAGGTTGTTGTAGTTGATCCTTGCATGCTATGAAGTTGTTCTTGCCTTGGTTAGCTTCATAAACATATCTTCTTGCTGATGCTATGCATATCTTGTCATGCAATGATTTGTGCTGAGTGCATCAAGCTTGTTAAGTAGGGTACTTGTTGTTGCTATTTTGCTAGGCTGAATCTGTTATTTCGTGATGCTATGTAAACCTGCTGCTACAAGTCATTCTATGCTTAATCTGGAGATGTTCACTAAGGTGTTTTGTTCTACATGTTATGCTCTATCCATCCATGCCCCTGTTTGCAATTATAGCCTGCTGTAGCTTGTTGTAATCTTGATCCAAAGTTGCTAAATAATGTTGTTGTCAGCCTGTTAACATTAAGTTCAGTTGTTGCCATGATTGTTGTTAGTGATCCATGCAGCCTATGAACTTGCTCTTGCCATGCTTAGCTTCATAAACATGCCTTATTACTGTTGGTTGCCTTGCCATGCCATTTATTGCTCTGTGGTGAGTGCTACAAGCTCACCAACATGCCTACTTATCGTTGTTCCTGCCATGTATGAATCTGTCATATAACTTGCCATGTTTACATGGGTGCCATCATATCTTCTGATCCTTTTTGGCTCATGGTCAGTAAGGGACTTTTGTTCTATGCATTCAGTGGTATCATGACATGCCTTTGTTTGCCATGATAAGTTCCTGCAAAATGTTGTTTGATGGCTCTAAACATTCCAACCTGATGTTAATTCTACAAAGTTTGAAACTGTTATTATTTGCAATCTTGCCATGTGTGTTTGAGCATGTTCTATTGATTTCTGGATATTGCTCAATGTTCATGTTTTGTTATGCTTTACCTGTACATCATGTCCATGCCTTTTGTTATCATGTTGAGCTGTTGTAGCGTATTGTTTTGATGCTTGCAAGATGCCTAGTTGTTGTTTTCGACAGATTGTTGCTATAACTTGTATAGAGTGTATGTGTTGAACCGTTGCTCCGTTTTGAGTGTGCTCTATATGAAACTTGCTTGTTTTTGCATGAAGTTTCATATTATCATGTTGCATTCATGTTTTGAGGTGTTTGCTTGATGTTTGTATGCATTTTGCATCAATGCCATGTTTAACTTGTTTTGCTCATATCTTCTAGGCCGTAGCTCCGAAATAAATGAACTTCATATGTAACTTGACTAGAATCTCGTGTAGATCATCTTGGTGCATCTTAACTTGTTGTTTAACAACTTGAACATAAGGTTTATTCAGATCTGGACCTATTTCGAAATATGCATATGAGGACTTACCGGAATTGTTATATGTTGTTCCCGGCCTCATTTAAACTTGCCTTATTGTGTTGCTCTTGTTTGCATCATCTCTTGCCATGAGTAGCTTCATGTAGTCTTGTCTTGCATCATGCTTGTTTGTGCATCATGCCTTGTTCATGTGTGGTGTGTTTACCTTGTGTGCTTCTTTTCGATAGTTCCTGTTTCGTTGCGATCGTGAGGATTCGTTCGTCTACGCTTTGTTCGGCTTCATCCGTTCGTCTTCTTCATGGACTCGTTCTTCTTCCTTGCGGGATTTCAGGCAAGATGACCGCTACCCTGGGTCTCACTACTATCATTGCTATGCTAGTTGCTTCACTCTATCGCTTTGCTGCACTACCTGTCTTTTGCTTATCAAGCCTCCCAAATTGCCATGAACCTCTAACCTTTGACACCCTTCCTAGCAAACCGCTGCTTGGCTCTGTTACCGCTTTTGCTTAGCCCCTCTTATAGCATTGTTAGTTGCAGGTGAAGTTGAAGATTGCTCCATGGTGGACAGTATTATGTTTGGGATATCACAATATCTCTTATTTAATTAATGCATCTATATACTTGGTAAAGGGTGGAAGACTTGGTCGTATGCCTGGTGTTTTGTTCCACTCTTGCCGCCCTAGTTTCCGTCATATCGGTGTTATGTTCCCGGAATTTGCGTTCCTTACACGGTTGGGTGATTTATGGGACCCCCTTGACAGTTTGCTTTGAATAAAACTCCTCCAGCAAGGCCCAACCTTGGTTTTACCATTTGCCTCACCACCACCTATACGCTTCCCTTGGGTCGGCCAACCCGAGGGTCATCTTTATTTTAGCCCCCCCTGGCCAGTGCTTGTCTAAGTGTTGGTCCGAACCGAGCCGCCTGCGGGGCCACCTCGGGGAAACTCGAAGTCTGGTTTTACTCGTAGCCTGTCTCATCCGGTGTTGCCATGAGAACGAGATATGTGCAGCTCCTATCGGGATTGTCGGTGCATTGGGCGGTCTTGCTGGTCTTGTTTTACCATTGTCGAAATGTCTTGTAAACCGGGATTCCGAGTCTGATCGGGTCTTCCTGGGAGAAGGTATGTCCTTCGTTGATCGCGAGAGCTTATCATGGGCTAAGTTGGGACACCCCTGCAGGGTATAAACTTTCGAGAGCCGTGCCCGCGGTAATGGGCAGATGGGAATTTGTTAATGTCCGATTGTAGATAACTTGCCACCAGATCTGATTTAAAATGCATCAACCGCGTGTGTAGCCGTGATGATCTCTTCTCGGCGGAGTACAGGAAGTGAACACGGTTTTTGGGTTATGTTTGACGTAAGTAGGAGTTCAGGATCACTTCTTGATAATTGCTAGCTTCACGACCGTTCCGCTTGCTCTGTTCTCGCTCTTATTTGCGTATGTTAGCCACCATATATGCTTAGTCGCTGCTACAACAACAGTTGCAAGTAATGGTTACGCAATGATCATGACGCGAGAGCGATGTTCCTCGTTTTGGAGATCTTCTTCTGCTTCTTATTCGATCAGGGGATAGGTTCCAGGTCGGCAGCCTGGGCTAGCAGGGTGGATGTCGTTTGAGTTTCCGTTTGTGTTCCATCCGTAGTCGGATGTTGATCTCTTGTAAGATGATGTTGTATTCGTGTGGCATTGTATGCCTTATGTATGTATCCCCATCTATTATGTAATGTTGATGCAATGATATCCACCTTGCAAAAGCGTATCAATATGCGGTTCTATCCTTGGTGGGACCTTCGAGTCTCTTTAGGATAGTATCGCATATTGGGCGTGACAAGTTGGTATCAGAGCCTCGACCGACCTTAGGATCCCCCTTGATTGATCGTGTAGTCTGGCCGATGTTGAGTCTAGAAGAAAACTATTTTTCGGAGTCTAGTTATATCGGAGAGTAGGAATTCTTTTTACTCCTCAGCCCCTTCGTCGCTCTGGTAAGGAATCTTGACGTATGTGTTTTGAATTATTTCTCTTCCCCTTCAAATTTTCTTTAGGATCACGCAGTTGTTTTTTTCGGTCGTTGGTTCTCTTCTCTTTTCATCCGGTGCATTTCTCGTCAAGTCGACTCGAGCCTCTTCTTCTTTGAGTTTAATCCTCGGTTGTTTTCTTTTCCCACCCGCCCACCCCTTTTCTTCTCGAAGCCAGAGTCCATAATCGAGTATCCTTCCTACTTGTACGAAGTCTTTGTTTTTTTTCCTCAATGATTTCAATCAGTGTTTTCTCTTCAAGATATGCGTCGCTTTCCCCTTCCAATTTCCCTTTGTTTTTCCCGCCCTCCCACCCTCTTCTTCCCGGAGCCTGAGTCT